>NC_058522.1:149987791-150290822 GCF_904849725.1 Hordeum vulgare subsp. vulgare | reverse complement strand
AACCAGCCCATGAGGCACCTGATGTTCCTGCACGGCTGCACCACCCACCCAACCGGAGGCCTATGTATAAAGACAACACACCATCATGTGGCACCGGTGTATTCCTGATTAATAATCACGGTATATTACAGAAATAGCAGGCAGCGCACATCGCAGCGTGACAATATATGGCGCAGATTTCGGGAGCCAAGTAGCTCGGCCTCTAGAATGCCTCATTCCTGTATGACCTACTAACTTTTAGTGTCACCGTTTGTTAATGCAGCCTAGTCCCCAGGCCCAACCCCTGTGCTCCAATGGTACCTAAAGTCCAAGGTTCTGTTGGAAGATGTTTTTGTAGCATTGTGGCACTGGGAATCTGCATATTTCCCAGATCTGGGAGCATGGATTGGATTGGATTGGGGCCTAGAAAAAAGTTACCAAAAAGCTACATATCATTGAGTTTATTTTTTACAACTCACTCACCACCAGGCCAGCAAGTGGTAGAAGTAGTAGGAGTAGTATGCATGCTTGGCTTGTTGCTTTGCTTTGGAATCAAGGAATGAAGTACTTGAAATGGTAGGGTCAGGATCTTACTACCAAGTGACCCAAAAACTGCTGGCGACTCTGGGTGGCAGTGTCAGGATGTGGATCTTATCCATGAGACAAAGACAATACAGCTGCAGGCGCTGGAGTGAGTTTTTATTTTAAACAGTGTTTCTAAAAATGTCAAGACATCTCATAAACTTGGCACATGTTTGTACTTCGATAATTCATGGTGGAAAGCTTCCAGAGTGCAGATTGTTTCATCTAGACAGAAATACGTAGCATTCTTTCTTGACCAAGCGGCTGAGATACTTGCTACTCCCCAAAGTTTAGTTTAACCAAACTCTGAAGCAAGTACATAATGTATGCAAAAATACATACATTATTCATTCACAGGAGTAACAAATCTCTATAGTAAACCCCAGTCCTCTCCAATTATTTACAGATTGACCTCCTTAGCCATCTGATGGACCTGAAGCACTTCCTAATTATACTAACAGCAGCTCCTATGTACCCAGAACCAGCATCAACAAAAGGATAAAAACTAGAAGTAGAAAAACCATCACCATGGGAGGCTCTCTAGTAGTAGTAGTAGTAGTAGTAGTAGTAGTAATTAAGTAAGATTTTGAAGATACTCAGGCAAGGCAAAGAAATCCCCTTTCTCTTCCAACTCCAACAGATGAGGAGAATAATGGGTGGCCTTGCAGGTCTGGTAGACCATGAAGGTGATGACGGTGTCCAGGACACAGATCACGGAGTGAATGTAGGCAATCAGGAGCCCTTCGCAAACCATGGCCGAGCTTATCCTACCGTCGACGATGTACGGCTTCATGACTCTGAGCTGGAACAGCCCCTCCACGGCGGTGGTGGCGAGGCTCGCCGGCAGCGCCACAGCGACGGCGGTGGCGGCGTCGCCCCGGACGAGCAGCAGCGCCTTGAGGACCGCGCGGCAGCCGCCCCGGCCCTCGGCGGCCGCGACGACGGTGGCGAGGTTGCAGACGGCGGCGGCATTGGCGAGCGCGACGGAGTAGACGATGACGCCGACGGCCGAGAGCGCCAGCACGGCCCTGCCGTCGGAGCCCAGCAGCAGCGCCTCCGCGGCATTGAACGCCGCGAGCAGCGCGGCAAACACGGCCGCGTTGGCCAGCAGGAGCGCTGCGAAGTTGGCGAGCTGCGTCCGCGCCATCGCCGGGTAGCAGTAGCACCAGCACCAGCACGAGGCGGGGAGGGACAGCTCGTGGTGGCGCTGCTTCCTCGGCGGTGAGGGAGACTGCATGGCGCGCACGGCGCAGGCCTTGGCGAGGAGCAGGAAGGAGAGGGAGAATGGCAGGGTGGCGAGGAAGGAGAGGACGGACTGCGACAGCTTGTGGTTGAGGAGGAAGAGGAGCTGGGAGGCCGGCGGGAAGCCCGCGGCGACGAGGACGCGGCGGAGGCGGCGGGAGAGCGTCGGGAGGAGGAGGAGGGACGCCGCCGGCGAGCGCGAGAGGAGCGCGGCGGCGGAGAAGGGGAGCGCGAGGAGCGCCGCCGCGGAGGCCGCCGGGTGGTAGTGCGAGAAGAAGGCGTGGAGCGCCGTCCTCATGATCTTGGTGGCGCTCCCCATTGCCGCGCGCGCCGATCGATATTGGTCGATGGCCTTGGATTATTGCTTTCAACTTCTTCTTCTTCTCTTTTTCTTTTGATGTTGTTGAGATTGAGATTGAGATGGTGCTCTCCGACCGAGTGTCCGTGTAGTGGAGGGGTTTGGTTTGAGTGTTTGAATGTGGAGAGGCGTTGGGTTTTTGGTTTTTAGAGAGAAGGGAGGGGCAGAGAGAATGTGACATACATCATGTATCATTCCATTCCTCTTTTGCTGCATGTTGGCCCACCTGCACCTGCTGCTCCAACAACTCCTGCAACCCAGGATATGATTTATAATACTCCCTCCGATCTTTTTAGTCTATATATAAGTTTTGTCTGAAGTCAAAGTATCTTTACTTTGACCAAATTTATAAAAAGAATTATCAACATTCACCATGCCAAATCAATATTGTTAGATTGTTAGATTCTTTATAAAATGTAGTTTCATAGTGTGTATATATATTTGGTATTGTAGATATTAATATTTTTTAATATAAATTTGATCAAACTTTACAAAGTTTGACTTAACCGAAATCTAATATGCAGAGTAAAAATGACCGGAAGGAGTACAATAATAAAGGTTTTGCTACTAATTCTAAGTCGGCAGAGAGTTTCTTATGTCCAAGTAGTCCATTTCCGACAAGTTTAAGTTTTCAATAAGCTAGAAGATATATATATATATATACATACTCCTTTCGTTTTTGTTTACTTCACATATTAGCTTTGTCTTCAGTCAACTATTTAAACTTTAATCGACTTTATACAACAACTTATTAACGTTCACAATACCAAATCAATACCATTGTGATCGTTATTCAATATATTTTCATACCATATATCCTTTTTATTATATACATTTAGATTGTTTTTTATAAAATTGATCAAACTTTATGAAGTTATAAAGTTTGACTCAAGTCGTAACTAATATATAGAGTAAATAAAAGTGGATGGAGTACAATGTCATGGAGTAGTAGAGGTGAAGCCATCCACTCTATAATTATGTAAGGGCATCTCCAAGGACATAGTAAATGTTCATTTTTATGTCCGGACGTGGTTCATGAACAAATTAATGTTTTAGAGAGATATAATTACAACAACATCACTTAACATTTTTCATATAGCGTTTAGGACATCTCCAACGTTGACCTCTAAATTTGCCCTCGCCTACACGGACACATGACCAGTCCGCATACATAGATGTGGGAGCCGGCGATCCAAAGCTAACGGCATATGTTCGCTTACATTTGAAATATATTTTTAATAAAATGAGCAAATTTGATGCAAACTTCAACAAACCGGACGATTTTTATTCATACTTGAATGATTTTAACATAATATCGGATGAGTTTCATCAAAATTGGAGCAAATTACAATTAGATTAAAATGACCGCCGGCGTCGATTCCCTGTCCCAGGCCGGGCATGAGCCCCGGAAATTGAAGCCACGCCTCATCCGCGGCCCTCCACTCCGACGATGTCTTTCGCATGTCCCGCAACCTGCTCCTCGGGATGTCAAGAGCCATGGAGGTATATGCTTCACCGAGAGGGGAATAATAGGCTTCGACTTCTCTTTGTTAGGCAACGCGCTCATCTAAGTGACACTAGAGGGATATGCTTCAGTTGGATGAGAAGGGTAGCCTCCGCTTTCGTGAAGCGGATCAGGTCTGGTTTTAAGGGCGGGGGAACGACAATGGTGTGCGAGCGGTCAAGACACCGGTTGTGCACGCCATTCGTGGCCTTCCTCGGACCCATGTGGCGGCGGCTTTCCATGCATGTTCTACGTTTCCTCGTGTTGCCGACGATCGTCGACGTGCTGGCGGCCGCCTCGTCGATCTCCATGAAGTCGGCTTCTTTCTCCACCGGCAAGACGCCGTTCTGCATACATTGGCGATGCATGGCACGGTCGCATGCGTGAAGGAGCGGGCCTCGTCCACAGCAGCCACGACGCCCTTGATGTTTCTCTCCCTCGTGTGCCGTCCTGGAGCAACTCACCACTCCTCCGTGAGTTGGCTTGGAGCGGCGAGTTGTTGGGGATGCGTCGGCTTGGAGCCTCACCCATGGTACTAACGACCTAGAGCAGCGAGTTGTGTGGGTCATATCCGGCGGGCTTGGTGGGACACTCAGACATCTTTTATGCCGGAGAACTCCTCTTTCTTCTCGCCGGATACCGAGGCTATCGTGGAGATTAAGGTGCAAGGAGGAGATGGGGATCGGAGGTGTGGTGCGATTCTTCACCCGTTATCTGGCCTCGTTTAAATAGCGGGCGGACGCGAGGAGCCAACCGATGTTGTGTTTAGACACGTCCAGCTGGCATACGGGAGTTTGGCTAGAGTAGTTTTCTCGGCACACGCACAGGTTCAATCAAGGTATGCATGCAGTTTGTAGCCGTTTGAATGTGACAAGGAGAGGTGTTCAGCTCGGCGTGCAGCGGACGTCACCCTCTCGACCGGCGCGCCGCTTCAATGCCTGCAGTGAGATGTCGCGTTCGCTCTGGACCAACATCAACGCAAGTACCTGGTGTCGGACGGAAACGCACACACACGAGGAAGAAGGGTTTTGGGTGGACAACGGTTGCGAGACGCGGATGTAGCAACAGTTCAGACACATGTAACCCCACTTTGTATCCGAATTACGGGGAAAAATGTATCCACACGAGAGTGAATTTCAGAAAAACACAACACCGTGTATTATGTAAACTTCTTGCAAAAAGCACTCATTGAGTGATTTAGCTCATTTGATTACTTTTTGACAAGCGGAGCCAGATTGTAAGTAGTTAGCTTAGCAAAATAATTACAAACACACTCCTAGACCTTAAATAGAAAAGCAATCAACCCCTTCTCCTTCTATCCTGACTGTCGTGCTTCTCCGGGCGGCCGCGATAGAGAGCAGGTGCGGTGGGCAGCGGCACAAAGGCGAGCAGGAGCGGCAGGCAGCAGCGGCCCGACGGCGGTGAGCAGGAGCGACGGGCAGCGGTGCGACTGGCAACAGTGACGCGGCGGCGGCGGTGAGCAGCAGCGGCGGGCAACAATGCGGCGGGCAGCAGCGGCACGACCGTGAGTAGCGAGCAGCGGCGGCGGGCAGCAAGGACGCGACCGCGAGTAGCGAGCAACGAGCAGCGGCGATGAGCAGTGCGAGCAACGGCGGCGGCACGCCCGGGAGTAGCGACAGTGATGCACAGTAGCATTGCAACGGCGGCGAACAGCGTGAGCAGCAGCTACGCGGCGGTGAGCAGAAGCGACATGCAACAGTGACTGGCGGCAGCGTGCAACAGCCGCGGGCGGCGACGCGCATCGATTGCGCAAAGCGTCGTAGCAGGTGGAGCCGCTTCTACTCGTGGCTCGACCAGCGCCGAGCAGGCACGGTGTAGCTACTGCTGCTCGTCGACACCGGGCAGACTAGAGGTAGGGGAGTCGCTATGGCATCCCGACGGTCAGCAGCTTATGGGGAAAGGTTGATTGCTTTTCTTTTTTAAGATATAGCGATGCATGTGTTAATTGTTTGTCTTATTTATTAGAAAGCGATCAAACGGATTAAATCGATCGATCAATGCATACTGCAGGAAGTTTATTGAATACATGATGTTTTTTGTAAATGATTAGTGACCTCGTGGTTTACTGCAACATATGCTTGAAATATGATGGTTTTTTACAATTCACTCGTCCACATAAGGATATAAAATCACGTTATATGACACAACATGTCTGGATCATGTCATCCGGACAGCAGTATAGGAGTCGGTGTTGGAGATAGAAGACTACATAACATGGTTGTGCAGCACAAAAAATAGGTCTAAGCTCTTCGTACATACAGTAATCGTTAGATTTTTGTAATGACTACTAGGATCCATACACGGCAAAATTAACAAAATTGAGATGTGGACGAAAGTATTTCACAAACTAAACCGCGTTTGAAAAAATTTCATGCAGCTCACCCTCGTGTGGCACCCGACAACCAGGAGACTGCATTTTATGACGTCTTTACTTTAGGTGCCATACAGTGTAGTGTGACGTCTATTTCTTAGACGTCACACCAGGTCTCAAACGTCACACAACGTAGTATCGGTCGTCACATAGTGTGGCGTTTAGGTTAAAAACGTCATAAAAAAGATCAGACGGATCAATTTTTTTGCGAACAGTTTATTTTGTAAATTAGTTGCGTTCTTGGGTCAATTTTTTTAGCTGCTATATATGTATAGAGTAGGAGTACTTGGCAACAGATTGGGGATGGTGTTATTACGTCACGTATATAAAAACAACACGGCAAGAGAACGTACGTTTGTGGTGAAATGGGCCTTTTGGGTACGACCTGCCAAAAATGACCAGAAACAAGACACGAGACCATCTGCTTTGTTGTGCTACAAGTGAAAATGAAGTACCGACAAATCCCCCATATCTCGCGATAAATCACGAATACTCCTATTGTCCTACTCCCTATGTTTTTAAATATAAGTTTTCTTAATGATTTTATTAAAGACTATATACAAAATAAATAAATGAATCTATATTTTAAAATTTGTTTATATACATGTAGTTCGTAGTAAAATCTTTAAGAAACTTATATTTAAAAAGGCTCGCGCGAGAGCGGTTCCGGACACACCCCACGAAACCTAAAAGGCAACCTCCCCATCTATCCTCATCGGCCGTTGTTGCCGCCGGCGCCAGCGGTGACGGCCACGTCTAGTCGTCGAAGGCGGCGGGCGGAGCACGTGTGCCTTGACGGGCTCCCTTCGCTCGGGGGGTTTGTCTCCACGATAACGCGGGTGGTGTTCCGGTGGCGAGGCGGCGACCCTCGCCCGACGCGCAACAAGGAGGCACGGAGGAGGTAGTGGTCGGTGGCATGCGGCGGCATAGGCCCAAGGCGGTGGCGCGGCCACGGCCATGGAGATGACGACATTGCATTTGCTCAATGGTCGGCCGCCTAGTCCGGTTGCGCAGCAGACTGTTGGAAATATGTCCTAGATGCAATAATAAATTAGTTATTATTATATTTCTTTGTTCATGATAACTGTTTATTATCCATGCTGTAATTGTATTGATTAAAAACACAAATACATGTGTGGATATGTAGACAAAACACTGTCCCTAGTAAGCCTCTAGTTGACTAGCTCGTTGATCAAAGATGGTTAAGGTTTTCTAACCATAGGCAAGTGTTGTCACTTGATAACGGGATCACATCAGTGGGAGAATGATGTGATGGATAGGACCCAAACTATAAATGTAGTGTATGATCGTGTTAGTTTATTGCTACTGTTTTCTGCATGTCAATGTATCTGTTCCTATGACCAGGAGATCATGCAACTCCCGGACACCGGAGGAATACCTTGTGGGTTATCAAACGTCGCAACGTAACTGGATGACTATAAAGGTTCTCTACAGGTATCTCCAAAGGTGTGTGTTGGGTTGGCATGGATCAAGACTGGGATTTGTCACTTCGTGTGACGGAAAGGTATCTCGGGGCCCACTCGGTAATACAACATCACAACAAGCCTTGCAAGCAATGTGACTAAGGAGTTAGTTACAAGATCTTGTATTACGGAACGAGTAAAGAGACTTGCCGGTAACGAGATTGAACTAGGTATGACAATAACGACGATCGAATCTCGGGCAAGTAACATACCGAAGGACAAAGTGAACAACATACGGGATTAACTGAATCCTTGACATAGAGGTTCAACCGATAGAGATCTTCATAGAATATGTGGGAGCCAATATGGACATCCAGGTCCCGCTATTGGTTATTGACCGGAGAGTGTCTCAGATCATGTATGCATAGTTCTCGAACCCGCAGGGTCTGCACACTTAAGGTTCGATGACGTTTCGGTATAGTTGAGTTATATGTGTTGGTGATCGAAGGTTGTTCGGAGTCCCGGATGAGATCCCGGACGTCACGAGGGTTTCCGGAATGGTCTGGAAACGAATATTGATATATAGGAAGTACTGTTTTGGTCACCGGAAAGGTTTCGGGCTCATCAGTAGTGTACCGGGAGTGCCGGGAGGGGTGTCGGGGACCATCGGGAGGGGTGTCACGCCCCAAGGGGTCTCATGAGCTGTGGGAAGAGATAAATCATCCCCTAGTGGGCTGAAATAAGTTCCCGCTAAGGCCCATAAGGTTTGAGAAGGAAAAAAACAAGGTGGAAAGAGTTTCCAAGTGGGAAGGAAGAATCCTACTCCAAATAGGATTGGAGTAGGACTCCTCCTCCTCTCCCTTGTGCAAGGGAAGAGAAAGGCTGCCCTATGGCACAGCCCTCTCCCTCCTATCCTCCTATATATACCAAGGTTTTTGAGGGTTTTAGACACAACGGAAAACAGCCACGTGTTGCCCTCTCTCTCTAGATCTGTTTCTCCTCTAGTTTCAGCGGTGCTTAGGCGAAGCCCTGCTGGAATAGCACCACCAACACCACCACCACGCCGTCGTGCTGGAGAAATCATCTACCTCTCCTCCCTTCTTGCTGGATCAAGAAGGCGGAGATCCTCATCGAGTTGTACGTGTGCTGAACGCAGAGGTGTCGTCTGTTTGGCACTAGATCGGGATGGATCGTGATGGGATCCCGGGACGGATCGTGATGAGATCGCGAGAGGGGCTACAATTTGAATCGGGAAGATGTTCCACTACATCAACCGCGTTATATACGCTTCCGCTTAGTGATCTACAACGGTATGTGGATCCGATCTCCCTCTCGTAGATGATCATCACCATGATAGGTCTTCGTGTGCGTAGGAATTTTTTTGTTTTCCATGCAACGTTCCCCTTCAGTGGCATCATGAGCTAGGTTCATGCGTAGATGAAACCTCAAGTAGAACACAAAAGTTTTTATGGGCGTTGATGTTCGATTTGCTGCCCTCCTTAGTCTTTTCTCGATTCGGCGGTATTGTTGGATTGAAGCGGCCCGGACCAACCTTACTCGTATGCTTACGAGAGACCGGTTTCATCGACTAACATGCAACTTATTGCATAAAGATGACTGGCAGGTGTATGTTTCTTGAACTTTAGTTGAATCGGATTTGACCGAGGCGGTCCTTGGATAAAGGTTAAATAGCAATTTGGATATCACCGTTGTGGCTTTGCGTAAGTAAGATGCGATCATACTAGATACCCGTAGCAGCCACGTAAAACATGCAACAACAAACTAGAGGACGACTAACTTATTTTTGGAGGGTATGCATGTGATGTGATATGGCCAAAGACATGATGTGATATATTGGATGTATGAGATGATCATGTTGTAATAGTTAAATATCGACTTGCACGTCAATGCTACGGCACCGGGAGAAGCCATAGGGTTGTCTTTAAACTAATGTTTGTGCTTGCAGATGCGTTTACTATATTGCTAGGTTGTAGCTTTAGTAGTAATATCATAGATAGCGCGACAACCTCGATGGCGGCACAATGATGGAGATCATGCTGTTGTGTCGGTGACGATGAAGATCATGCCGGTGCTTTGGTGATGGAGATCCAGAAGCACAAGATCAGGGTCATATCATGTCACTTATGAATTGCATGTGATGCTAATCCTTTTAATGCACCTTATTTTTCTTAGAATGATGGTAGCATTATAAGGTAATCCCTCACTAAAATTTCAAGATAGAATTGTGTTCTCCCCGAGTGTGCACCGTTGCGACAGTTCGTCGTTTCGAGACACCACGTGATGATCGGGTGTGATAGACTCAACGTTCACATACAACGGGTGCAAAATAGTTGCACACGCGGAACACTCGGGTTAAACTTGACGAGCCTAGCATGTACACACATGGCCTCAGAACACAAGAGACCGAAAGGTCGATCATGAAACATATAGTGTTGGAATTATGCCCTAGAGGCAATGATAAATAAGTTATTATTATAATTCCTGTATCAAGATAATCGTTTATTATCCATGCTATAATTGTATTGAATGAAGTCTTAGATACATGTGTGGATACATAGATAAAACACTGTCCCTAGCAAGCCTCTAGTTGGCTAGCCAGTTGATCAAGGATAGTCAAGGTCTTCTGACTATGTGCAAGGTGTTGTTGCTTGATAACTGGATTACATCATTGGGTGAATCATGTGATGGACTAGACCCAAACTATTAAACGTAGCATGTTGATCGTGTCATTTTGTTGCTACTGTTTTCTGCATGTCAAGTATTTATTCCTATGACCATGAGATCATATAACTCATTGGCACCGAAGTAATGCCTTGTGTGTATCAAATGTCACAACGTAACTGGGTGACTATAAAGATGCTCTGCAGGTATCTCCGAAGGTGTCGGTTGAGTTAGTATGGATCAAGACTGGGATTTGTCACTCCGTGTGACGGAGAGGTATCTCGGGGCCCACTCGGTAATACAACATCACACACAAGCCTTGCAAGCAATGTGACTTAGTGTAAGCCACGGGATCTTGTATTACAGAACAAGTAAAGAGACTTGCCGGTAAACGAGATTGAAATAGGTATGCGTATACTGACGATCGAATCTCGGGCAAGTAACATACCGAAGGACAAAGGGAATGACATACGGGATTATATGAATCCTTGGCACTAAGGTTCAATCGATAAGATCTTCGTAGAATATGTAGGATCCAATATGGGCATCCAGGTCCCGCTATTGGATATTGATCGGGGAGTCCCTCGGGTCATGTCTACATAGTTCTCGAACCCGCAGGTTCTGCACGCTTAAGGTTCGACAATGTTTTATGCGTATTTGAGTTATATGGTTGGTTACCGAATGTTGTTCGAAGTCCCGGATGAGATCACAGACGTCACGAGGGTTTTCGGAATGGTCCGGAGACGAAGATTGATATATAGGATGACCTCATTTGATTACCGGAAAGTTTTCGGCATTACCGGGAATGTACCGGGAGTGGCGAATGGGTTCCAGATGTTCACGGGGGGCCAGCCCACCCGGGGGAAGTCCATAGGCCTTAGGGGTGCCGCACCAACCCTTAGTTGGCTTGTGCGACAGCCCAAGAGGCTCTATGCGCAGGAGATAGAAAAAATCAAAGAGAAAAAAAGGGGAAGTGGGAAGGTAGAGAAGGACTCCACCTTCCAATCCTAGTTGGACTAGGATTGGAGGAGGACTCCTCCTCCCCCCCCCATCGGCCGACCCCTTGAGGTTCCCTTGAGCCTCAAGGCAGGTCCCTCCCCCTACCTCCTATATATACTGAGGTATTAGGGCTGATTTGAGACAACTTTGCCACGGCAGCCCGACCACATACCTCCACGGTTTTTCCTCTAGATCGTATTTCTGCGGAGCTCGGGCGGAGCCCTGCTGAGATAGATCATCACTGTAACGACCAAGATGCGGTCCTTTCCAATCTAGGGGTCGAGGCCCCCGAATTGGAAAGAAGTGCATCTAAACGTTTCGCAAGCAAGTAACATAGCACAAATTATAATAAAAGTAGACAATTCGGGATTCAACTGTCTTCTCATTAATAACTCAAAGTACATCACAGATACAATCAAGGTAGTTCCGCTACGGACTACAAAACATGAAAATGCTATGCTACCCTGCCTGCAGGCGCACGATCACGACCACGCCTCACTCCTCTGGATAGTTCACGTAGAGGCGGTCTGTCTCCTTGTCGTACTGCCACGCCAGCTGGGTGCCGTCGGGGTCATCTGTCTTTGGGGTACCTGTACCTGTTGGGAGTTTCGGAGGGATCCGTGAGCCACGGGGACTCATCAATCCAAGACCTTGGTGTCGGAACTAGTCATGTTATTAGGTAGGGAAAGGGTGAGGTGTATAAGGCTGCAGCATCCTAAGCTTGATTTAGTGGCTAACTTACGTAAAGGAATTATGAAGGTGGTCTACACTAGCGTCGTGATTACTTGATCACTAAGTGATCCTGAACACCTACCTACGGCATTCATAACCCCACCGTGTTCCCGATCGAAGAGAGATCTTCGAGGGGACGATCATGGTTACGCACACAATTGGCAATTTTATTAGCTTATGTTTAAGTTCTCTAATATCGGATGTTAACAAAATATTCCAAGTTGCCACATAACCGCGGGCACGGCTTTCCGAAAGATTAAACCCTGCAGGGGTGCTCCAACTAGTCCATCACAAACGAACACAGGCCGCAAAGTCATCCTCTATCACGAATCTCGTGATCTCGTCGGATTCCTTAGAGAAAAACCTCAACTCTAGGGGAAACCAAAGCTTCACTGGGATTCCTATACGCAAGATATACCGCTAAGGTAAGGCAAGGCTAGCAGGACCTCCTGACGTGTCGACGACCCTGAAAAGAGCCGCGTATCTCAGTCTGAGGACACGCCGGATGAGTCACACTACAGGTATACCAAACCTCAGGTTGCCCTGTGGTGGCCCCATAGTCTGCCCAGTTTGGACCAACACTCATGAGGAGCACTGGCCCGGGTTGTTGATTAAAATCCTCGGGGTAGCTACTCCCTCTGTAGTTTATTATTAAGTGATTAGCAAATTAACACCAATGTTGGGTCCTGCCAGACAAGCCTTAGCACTACGCAATTTATCAAGGGGGTCCCCATAACAACCCCGAACATGTTAGGAGCGATCAATATGGAATCAAACACCGATAACCGGTAACTAAGGCGGCAATAACGGAACAAAGCACCCGGCAAAAGGCTAGGCCTCCCGTCATTTACCAAGTATATAGGTGCATTAATTAAATAACAGAATTTAAGATGATGATATCAAACTCATGTTATCACATGAGTCAAAGCACCTGCATCTAGCAATGCTAACATTAGTAGCTGAGCAAAGCCTACTTAGCCATACAAGTTTTGCTAGGAAGGGGAACAGTGTTTGGGCTCATGGCATATGAAGAGGCAATTTAATTTCAGTGGTAGGCAGCGTGCAATAAGACATGGAAATGTAACTAGCACAACAAGTCTAGAGATGGAATCAAGGTCATATCATCTTGCCTGTGATATCCTCAGCTTGGAATGGTTCTGGTTCGTCCTGCACGTACTCTCCTGACTCCACTTATTCGTTCTTCGATCCCGATGCTACACAACATAAGAATAACAATCAAAGAACAGTAGCACCACAAGATGCAACAATCACATGATGCATGAGATGAAAAATGAGCATGCATCGCTATTTCTATCACTAGCACAAGCAAAAGAAACTACTACAAGTTTCTGGACAGAACTGTACACTAAGCTATTTTGACATGCATGAGGATGGCATGAACAGATGTGGCTCGTGAAAACGATGCAAAACCATATAAAGAACATTACAATCGGAGCTACGGATCAACGGGAATCAGCGAAACAAGATATGAAGCCCTACGTGACAAAAACAACACCACACACTCCAATGGCACAAATCTGGTATTCCGAGGTTGCCAAGGCAAATAACAAACCAACATGAATGGATTGGAGCAAGGAAGAACACCACAACATCAACCAATCACCCACAATCATCAAAATGACTATTCTACACAATCTGCCAAAATCTGCATCTTAGCTCTTTGTGAGCTACATGCAACATAGCTACAACCCTCCAAATATGACAAATGATATATGTGGCTGTAGCCAACCAAGAACACTATAAGCACCAGCAAGAATCACAGAAAAAGGAATTAAACACAAGAAGATACAAGGCCACAAACTTTCCCAAAACCATCAGATCTCAGGGACTTAGTGAAAATTCCTGCACCTGACTTTCTGCCTTTGTTCTGAAGCTTTTTGACAGGAACCAGAACATAACCTACATGACTCCAAATGAGTTGAAATTTTACAGGGATATTAAAAAACATATCAGGTCCAAAATCCTAGCACTGAACTAAGGCTAGTTCATAACACAATGACCAGCACCACCTCATCTATAGGAGAAGAAAATGTTTCCTGATTCTCAGCCTTGGTGAAATTCCAGATTTGACTAAGCTGGACTTTTTCAGCCACATGCCCACTTTGTCTAGGCATAGTTTGTACACAAATAACACCAAGTGATAAATGACACCACTATGGTGTAGAGAAAAACTCCTACTACTATCACACAAAAGCTCATGCCCTTGGGCTCCACCTATTCCATGGAAACCAAGATCAAACTTGCAACACATCTGAATATGTCAACTCCATAAAGTATCCTAATGGCAAAACTAACTTCACCACTGGATTGCTTGGGAGATTCTACCCCAAAATCATATATAATATGGGGGCACTTACTTGGAACAAGTGACCACAAATTAAGGGAGAGAAAACTACTCCAAATCATGCCTAGTGAATAGGGCATCATTTCATGTAGTTCCTACTAAAACAACAACTACAAAGGTTGAGCTCATGTGCACAATGACAAATTGACATGGGGTTTTGAACCCCATGTTGGTGTCATGCACATCAACTTGACAACTACTTCTCTCTAAGTCACCCACACACTCACACATCATGCCCTCTCTCATATGAACATGAGGAGGTGCACAAGTGTTGCCAATGGGGACATTTCACCACACACACATATCATCACCACAACCTCATCTAGGTGCACATGAGGGCTACCCTCTTGCACAAATGAATGTGCCAACACATGCACACACCAAGTGCACATGCACCACAACATCACTCACTTGTGCATGCATATGCACTAGCACACACACACACACACAAGCACTCTAGAGCACACACACTCACAAACAATATGCAGGAGGAAATTACATAGAGCACAAAAGAAATATGCTAAGTTGCTGCCAAGACAAGAGCACAGGAATTAGACAAGGAAATACATAGCAAAATACAGGGAACAGTAAAAATAAAAGGGGCAGGGTCTGGGATCAAACCCCAGACCTACAGGTATAACCTACTGAACCTGCACCACTACACTCTGGCTCGAACACTTGACAGTATAGAGGAGTGTGCAAGGTAAAGCCATACCTATGCGCTACTGAGCCCAAAACAGAATTAAAACACAAAAAAGGGGGTTGGTGCCTGTGGGACTCGAACCCTGCACCTCAGGTAAACACACACAGACACAAACCACTGCGCTACTACATCGACGACTGACAGAGAAGGGAACTGAATCAGGAAAACCCATGCCTACAGTCTTCTGTGCACACGCACGCACGCCGGCGACAGAGAGGCTGCCGGGCACGCCTGCTGCTGCTGCGTCACGACAGGAGAACTACTAGCACAAACGGGAGCTGCGCCTGCTATGCACCACATCTACTTCTACTACCACACACACGACTGCTACTGCACCGCGATTGCACACCGCAACACCACTGTAATCTCTGCATCTACTAATCTGACAGAGAAGGTACGCGAGCAACTCACCGGATCCAGGCCGATCTAGGGGATTGAAGAGAGGGGAGGTGCAACCTCACCTTGGGGAGGAAGTAGGGAGGCCGATCTGAAGGAGGAGGCTGGCCGGAGAGGAAGAAGAAGCCGGCGATGAAGATCTCCTGGAAGCAGAACTGAGCAGGTTGAAGGGGCTTCGGGTCCGCGACGTAGACGAGCTCGTGCTGGTCGGTGAGGGCGCTCTCCGGTGCTCCTAACGCCGGGAATGGGTCGCGGTACGCACCACCGATCTCCTGGACATGGCGGCCTCGCCGGACGGCGATGAAGGCGGCGTAGACGGCGACGAACCTTCCCTTCTCTCTCTGCCTACAGACTACAGAGAACTCACCACAGGAGGAAGGGAGAGATGGAGGGGGAAAAGAGAGGTGCCGGCGGCAGGAGAGGGAGAGAGCGAACCCTAGCGAGAGGAGGAGGCACGGACGCCAAAGTTATAGGGGGACCTCGACGTGCGTGCTCACGGCGTGGGGCGTGCTCTCTCTCTGGAGCCTGACGGAAAGGAGGCGCTGGGAGGGAACGGCGCCAGGGGAAAGGAGGGAGGCGCCAGGGGAAAGGAGGGAGGCGCCGTGGAGCTGGGCTCCTGGCGCGAGGGAGGGATACTGGGCCGCCAGGGAGGGAGGAGGCCCATCCTGAGCGCCACATAAGAGAGAAGAAAACCCTGGGGTTTTCCTTTTAACAGGAATTACCAGAGAAGGAAGAAAAGCCCAAGGAAAACTATAAGAGAAAAAAATAAGCTAGCACATCCCTGGTCATGACAAATCATGAACTAATTGAATAAAATGCAACATGAATATATGGGGCAAATTAATAATTACAAAACAGCCATTGTTGGACCTGTTTTATATTTATTTGCACCTCTTGCACCCCTCCTTAAGACAGCATCTTTTCTTCACAAATCCACCAAAAATAAGAGCTAAAACAGGAACATTTTAAAAACAGAAAAGGAAGAAGTGAATCTTGACATAGGAGGAATAGAGAGAGGGGTGAAGATGATTTGAAACCTAAGCATCCACATGTTATCCTACTAGGACAAGCAACCTAGTACACTTGCACCACACCACACATATGTCCACAAGAACACAAACACCACACGAAGCATAAGACCACAACATCATCACCACCACACTTGCAATCACAAAGTCTCAAAGAAACATGGAAGATATGATATGACATGCATGCATGCAAGGAAGAAAATACAAGGGACATCACATGAAGTCATGGCACAAATGATATCATCATATCCATGACAAGGTGGACCCACATGAGATAGGTTCCAAATATGGAAGGATTACATCTGGGGCACTACAAACTCTCCCACACTATAAAGAAGATCTTGCCCTCGAGATCTAAGACTGAAAGAAATCGGGAAATTCGGAACGGAGGTGATCCTCGCGTTCCCATGTAGCCTCTTTATCGGAATGGTGAGACCACTGCACTTTGAGAAATTTGACAGCCTTGTTACGGGTCTTGCGCTCAGTCTCCTCGAGAACCGCAACTGGGTGCTCACGATAAGAAAGGTCAGGCTGAAGGTCGATATCTTGAAGATGCACAGTGCGCTCGGGGGTCTTGAAACACCTCCGAAGCTGAGAAACATGGAACACATCATGGACATTTGCAAAGGTTGACGGAAGCTCGAGCTGGTACGCAAGGTCGCCCCTCTTGCCAACTACTCTGAGCGGACCAACGAAACGAGGCGCAAGCTTGCCTTTGATGCCAAAGCGCTGCATACCCTTCATAGGCGACACCTTGAGATAGACAAAGTCATCAAGCTCATAAGACATGTCACGGTGCTTGCTATCGTAATAGCTCTTCTGACGGGACTGCGCCGCTCTGAGGTTGTCGCGAATGATCTGACACATCTCCTCAGCTTCTTCTATCATATCATTCCCAAGGATCTGGCGCTCGCCGGTCTCAGACCAGTTGAGCGGAGTACGGCACTTCGTGCCATAGAGAATTTCAAACGGAGCCTTGCCAGAACTAGCTTGATAACTGTTGTTATACGAGAACTCCGCGAAAGGCAGACAATCTTCCCACTTCATGCCAAAAGAGATAACACAGGCTCTCAGCATATCCTTAAGAACTTGATTCACTCTCTCCACTTGACCACTAGTCTGAGGATGGAACACTGTGCTGAAGCGGATCTTCGTGCCCATAGCAGACTGAAAGGAGTCCCAGAACTTGGAAGTGAAGATACTTCCGCGATCTGAAGAGATCATCATCGGCACGCCGTGCAAAGAGACAATCCTGGAGGTGTACAACTCTGCCAGCTGAGCTGCTGAAATGGACTCCTTGACTGGAAGGAAATGAGCCACTTTACTCAGTTTGTCGATGACGACGAAGATAGCATCATTGCCCTTCTTGGACGTCGGAAACCCGGTGACGAAATCCATCTCAATGTGATCAAACTTCCACTCGGGAATCGGCAAAGGCTGCAAGAGGCCTGCTGGGCGTTGATGTTCAGCTTTCACTCTTCGGCATACATCACACTCATTTACGAACCGAGCAATTTCACGTTTCATACGAGTCCACCAAAACGTGTGCTTAAGTCATGGTACATTTTGGAGCTTCCAGGATGAATAGAGAGCAGAGAGTTATGAGCTTCTTCCATGATCACCTTCCTGAGATCACCTTTCGGGACGGCAAGGCGATCCTCGAAAAACAACGTGTCCCTGGCATCAACAGTGAAACACTTATACTTGGGGAGACTCTTTCCCACGCCAATCTTGACCTTCTTTACCATAGCGTCAAGAAGCTGAGCTGCTTTGACCTGATCTTCCAAGGTAGGAGAGATCTGAAGGTTCGCAAGAAAACTCTGAGGAACTAGCTGAAGATTAAGCTTCCTGAAAGACTCAGAAAGACCCGGCTGGAGAGGTTGCAGAATCAGACTGTTGCAATATGCCTTCCTGCTCAATGCATCTGCCACAACATTTGCCTTGCCTGGCGTATACTCAACACTCGTATTAAAATCCTGGAGCATTTCCACCCAACGTGTTTGCCGAAGATTCATGTTAGGCTGAGTGAAGATATACTTGAGACTCTTGTGATCGGTGAAAACTTCAACCTTACGTTCCAACAAGAGATGTCTCCAAGTCATCAAGGCGTGCACAACAGCTGCTAGCTCGAGATCGTGCACATGATAGTTCTTCTCCGCAGGTTTCAACTCCCTGAAGGTATAAGCAACCACCTTCCTATCTTGCATCAAGACTGCACCAAGACCCTGGAGAGAAGTGTCGCAAAAGACCTGGTACGGCTTGGAATCATCCGGAGGGGCCAAGGCCGGAGTGGAGATAAGCTTCTCTTTGAGTGTATCGAAAGCCAGTTGACACTCTGGAGACCAAACATACTTAACACCCTTCTGAAGAAGACTAGAGAGCGGCTTAACGATTTTGGAGAAGTTCTCAACGAATCTTCTGCAATATCCACCAAGCCCGAGAAAGCTTCGAAGCTGCTTCACATTCTGCGGAGGTTCCCATTCAACAATGGCTTGAACCTTGGATGAATCAACCTTAATGCCCTCGGCAGAGATAATATGCCCAAGATAAACCACTTCTTTCAACCAGAACTCACACTTGGAAAACTTAGCATACAGCTTGTACTCTCTCAGTTTATCAAGCACCAACCTGAGATGTTTCTCATGTTCTTCCTCAGAAAAGACCAGAATGTCGTCGAGATAGAGCAAGACAAATTCATTCTTGTATGGGGAGAAAATATAGTTCATCAATCGACAAAATGTCGAAGGAGCATTAGCCAGACCAAAAGACATGACCGTATACTCATACGAGCCAAAACTAGTCCTGAATGCCGTCTTCGAAATGTCTTCCTCGCGAATGCGAATCTGATGATAGCCCATTCTGAGATCAAGCTTGGAGAATACTTTAGCACCTTTCAACTGTTCGAACAACTCAGTTATGTTCGGAAGTGGATATTTGTTCTTGATTGTCTTCTTGTTCAATGGGCGGTAATCGACACACAACCGGTCCGATCCATCCTTCTTCTTGACAAACAGAACACCACATCCCCACGGAGACGAGCTTGGTCTGATCAAACCCAAACGCTCCTGCTCATCGAGTTGCCTCTTGAGTTCATTCAATTCTTCTGGCCCCAGCTTGTACGGCCGTTTGCATACTGGCTCTGTACCTGGCTCAAGCTCAATGACAAACTCAACTTCACGGTGAGGAGGCATGCCTCGCAGCTCTTCAGGAAACACATCTTGATATTCGCAGACCACTGGAACTTGCTCAATAGGATTGATCTCACCCTTTTCATTCAAGGAGAACAGACAGATTATATCATCGTGCGCCACAAATATAATCACATCCTCCGAAGAGCGGGTAAGCTTGACTTCTTTAGCTTCACAATCAATTGATGCCTTGTTCATGGCCAACCAGTCCATACCAAGAATCAAGTCGATGTCAGAATTTCCCAAGACATACGGAGAGGCCAGAAAAGAATAACTTACTATCTTGACAGAAGCATCCGGAACAACCCAACGAGAACTCATAAGCATACCCGGAGAAACAATGTCCAAAGACCTAACCAACTCTTGAAGATGGAAATCATGCTTTGCCGCAAAAGGATATGACAAGAAAGAATGTGATGCACCAGAATCGAATAGCACTTTAGCAGGAATATCATTGACGAGGAGGTTACCCATGATCACATCAGAGGAGTTCTCTGGTTCAGCTGCATTCACCATGTTGACTCGAGATGATCTGGGGTTGAATTTGAAAAGAGTGTTGCTTGGAGGTTTGCCTGGAGGAGGAGGCGGCAGACGAAGCTGAGAAGTACATTTGTTGGCATAGTGACCCTTCTGCCCACATTTGTGACAAGTGACATCTGCTGGCTGCCGGAACTGAGTCTGAGGAGGCCCTTGCTTCTGATGCTGGTATCTCTGCTGGAAGCCAGGGTTGGGTGGGTGGGAAGAACCACGTCCACCTGAGTGCTTCAGCTGCTGCGAGTGCCGAGGAGGAGGAGGAGAAACCCAAAACCTCTGTTGCTTCTGAACCACCTGAGTCGAGGAAGAGCTGGAATCTCTGAAGCGCTTCTTGGAGTTTTCCACCCTGAGCAAGGCTGCCTCTGCTCTGAGAGCTAAGTTGTAGAACTTGTCAAACTCCTCAGGATCGTGCAATGCAAGAACCAACTGCAAGTCTTCCTTCAAGCCACCCCTGAACTGGTAGATCTTGCTCTTCTGATCCAGGACATCCTGCAGCGCGTAACGGGCCAGCTCGTGGAACTCAACATTGTACTTGTACACAGAATTGCTGCCCTGCTTCAAACGCCTGAACTTCTCGCGCATCTTCTCAACAAAACTGGAAGGGATGTAGTGGGACCTGAAGTCGCGACAAAACTCGTCCCAAGACATCACCCTGTCGCCTCTGGAGTCCTTGAGCTGCTGCCACCATATAGAAGCCTGTCCCTTCAACTGAAACATTGCAAACTTGACATAGTCCTCCGGACGCACATTGCTACACTCGAAATGCTTGTTCATATCACGGATCCAATCTTCTGCATCAAAAGGCTGGTCGCAAGAAGTGAACGTCTTAGGCTGGTTTGACAGGAACTGACTCAGATTGGCGAAGTGATTGTCACCCTGCTGGAAATTGCCCTGCTGATGATTGGCTCTCTCCTGGATCACCTGCAACAGCATCTGAGTGTTTGCATTAGTAGCTGCCATCATCGCCTGCCAGGCCTCTGCAAGAGGAGGCGGCGGCGGTGGCGGAGGAGGAGGTGGACACGGCATATCCTCACGCGTTGGGGTCTGACGAGTCGGTGGAGCCATCCTGAAGACGGACAGCATATTATTCCACAGAATAATTGAAGATATTGCTGAATCAACAGACAGAATACCTGAACAGAATTTAGCATTGCACTCGAACAACATAGTGAAAAGACCTCGATGACACCTAGAGGGGGGGGGTGAATAGGCTATTTAAAAACTTCTTCAGATTTGGCTTGAACCTAATGCGGAAATAAACTAAGAGGGTACTTGTCAAGCACAAATCCTGAATGCACTAGGCACTGCAACGTGTATCAACAACACGACCTACCAAGATGGACATAATACAGTTACTAATAAGCACAAGTAAGTTACACAAACTTACTTGAGCTATATCACACGACAAGTAGGTGAACGACACAAGATACTAGATCACACTATAGCACACGATATATCAAAAGCTGGAAGTGTGAACGTGTGGATATAGAGGGTATGCTTGAATGATTAATCTTGTACAAGGAATAGCCAACACAATATAATGAGCACAAACAATATGCAATGTATGTATGCTCAAGTAACACAAGTAAACCACAAGTAAGGAGTTAGGGTTAAGGATAACCAAGGTCACTGAGACGAAGATGTATCCCGATGTTCACTTCCTTGGAGGGAAGCTAGTCACCGTTAGAGAGGTGGATGTTACCGCGAAGGCACGCCAACGCCACGAAGGCTCACCCTATTCTCCCTTTGGATAACACCACGAAGGCGTTTCTTAACCACTAGTGGAAAGCCTTTGAGGTGGCTTCCAAACCCTCACAAACTTTTCCGGGGGGTAATCACACGGATTGATTCCTCTCCGAAGAACTCCTACCGCCTAGGAGTCTCCATCCTCCAAGAGTGACAAGATCACGGGGAATGCTCAAAACTTTCTCAAATCTCAAATAGCTTGGGTTGAGAGGAGGAGAGGGAGACGATCTATCTTTTGATTGGAACAACTCTCAAAGGGGCTCACAAATGCTCTTGGGATATACGATTTGGTGTGAGCAAATGTGTGTGAGGTAGAAGTGTGTTCTTATGAGGATAAGGCTGTGTTGGCTACCCTCTCACGAAGTGGGAGGGGGGTATTTATAGTGGGGAGAGAAAAACAGCCGTTGGGGACACTTTAAGTCACACAGGATCCGGACGTCCGACAGTTGCCGGAAGTCCGGGCGTCCGCGAGGGGTCGGACGTCCGACAGGGGTCGGTCATCCGAGGCCTGTAGATACGGCTGAAACTATTTTGAATTAAACAGCGACCGGACGTCCGGAGAGGACCGGAAATCCGAGTTATACAACTCAACTTCTTCTGGTGGTAGGTTCCGGATTTCCGAAGGGGGTCGGACGTCCGACCCTCGGACGTCCGGAGGGAGCCGGAAATCCGAGTTATAGAGCTCACGTTCTTCTGGTGCAGGGCTCCGGATTTCCGAAGCCTATCGGTCGTCCGACCCTTGGCCGGCCCTCAGACGTCCGGAGGGAGCCGGAAGTCCGAGTTATATGGCTCAAGTTTCTCTGGTGCATAGTTCTGGAATTCCGAAGCTGGTCGGATATCCGAGCCTCGGACGTCCGGAGGGAGCCGGAAGTCCGAGTTATATGGCTCTGATTTCTCTGGTATAGGATTCCGGATTTCCGAAGCAGTCGGTCGTCCGGCCCTCGGACGTCCGGAGGAAGCCGGATGTCCGAGGCACTGGTTCTGTTTTCAGATAACAGCACAGCAGTGGAGATGTGGTCTGAGCAGAATAGTGGAGATGTAGTTTGAGCAAGTTCATCGCAAAACCTGTGATCCCCTCTTAATAGTGCGGGATCCCTAAAGACTCAAGAATCATAAAAGGGGTACTGATGATCCATACTTGAGTGTATACTTTTATTCAGCTGATCATCACTCCGCACATCTAACGTCAAAGGAACTGATACCTTTGAGTTAGCCCTTTCACTTGAGCTTGATGTTGTTGTTCATTCTTGGCTCAAGTTGAAAGCAAGACATGATGAAGTCTTCAAGTAGCTCTCCCATACACAATGTGGAAATCCTAGCTTATGTATTCATCTTCATTTGTCCACCATGTGAACATCCACAAGAATCAAGCATGTAGTGCTCAGGAATGCTTATCTTGATCTTGTCCTTGTTAGCACATGAGCTTGTCCTTATCAACGCATGATCATTAACAATAGTTTCAATGATATATTCGTGCTGATCCACTTGAACTTGCACACCACAATCTTGATGACGATCGTCACTTGACGTCATCCTTCATGGGTTGTATGAGATCTTCCTTTTGATGCAAGCCCCCATGGAAGCACACCTAACCCTCACATAGGACTCTCACAAAGACCATGGGTTAGTACACAAACACGTAATGGACAATGCTTACCATACCATGGGATCACTTGATCCCTCTCGGTACATCTTATACGCTTTGTGTGTTGATCATCTTGATTTACTCTTTGTCTGAGATCTTGATCAACCTAGTGTTTCTATGACCATTCTTTGGATAATACCTTGAATACCATCTTGGTCATCATATAAACTCCTTGAACCCAACAGATGGACTTCAAGACGTGCCTATGGACAAATCCTATAAATATAGCTTAAGGCAACCATTAGTCCATAGGAATTGTCATCAATTACCAAAACCACATATGAAGATATATGCTCTAACAATCTCCCCCATTTTGGTAATTGAAGACAACCACTTCAAGAGAGTTTATATAAGGAAATAAGCATAACCAAGCGCACACATACAAGGTAATAATGCATGCGTGCAAGATGTAAATGCTTACCCTCTAAACATATCCAAAGTAAACTCTCTAAACTTCTCCCCCATTGGCATCGATTGCCAAAATGGACAAAAAGTTTAGAAAGCCAATATAGTAGGTGGTCCTCCAAAAAGTGTGTACTTCTCAGCAAATGAGTGCAGAGAAATACACAAATACAATGATAAGTAGTTGGAGGGAAACAAACTATATTGAGGACCCAAAGATTGCAAATAAAGGGATCATATGCCACAAAGACATACAAAAATAGAGGCAAGCAATCAAAAGATTCCTGATGGAACAAACAATCATATGGTCCTTCGAACCACATGAATAGATGATATTATGATAAAGGCAACAGAGTGTTTTATCAAAAACTAGAGAAGCTCCCCATGATTTGTGCACAAATACGAGATTTTTGTATTTGATACAGGTGCACAAAATAGGATCGTTGCTCCCCCAAAATTAATAAAAACACACAACGAGTGCAAGAAGATAGATGAGACAATAAGCATATCGATTGCACAAAACAAATGGTTGAGCAACATGTAAAAGAAGCAACTTAAGAATAGGCTCAACCAAATTAATGTGTGTGAGTCATGGCAAAGCACTTGAGAAGACTAAGATAAGGATGAGCATTACTCATCAACATAGTCTTGATGAAATTAGATACAAAGTACAAGACATATCATTCCCACACACACATACTGGAAAATGGGTTCACAAGCTTACTAATAAACAAAATAAGAACCAACGCTTGTGACAACCCATTGTGAAGATAGAAAGTAAGAACCTTGTCAAGAGGAGAGATACTAATTGAAATGGCAAAACCCTCATAAAGACAAGCATGAGGGAAAATAATCTTCACGGCCAAAGAGTGCATCAAGATGTAGGAAAATAAGATACGCACTCAAAATAAAACTTTTCACGAAGCCACCAAAAGCTGAAAAAGGAAATGCAATGATGATCGTGAAAGAAAAGAGGATATTAATTAGAGATGTAACTTCTCTCATGTGTAAAAGATTCTAAGTAGAAGACAATCATGATGATATATATCCACAAAGAAGGATGTACACATGAAATGGTTACAAGAAGGAACAAACTAGATATCCAAAAGGAAGTCATAAATATATCAATGAGATCTTTTGCTTGGAAGCATAGCACATGGCCTAATATTTTCTTATTGTACAATATGAACTTCCAACATACGAACATCAAAGAAATCCCAACTAGTAGTAAGACATCATCGTTCGGATGCTTTGAGAAAGCAAACAAGTACTACGAGAACAAATCAAGAGATTCATGCCATGATGCAACCTGGAAAAGAAAAGACAGGTTGGGTCCTTTGCAAGAAAAGAATGCATGAAGTGGATACTTGTTACCGAGACAACATTGGATTGATGTAGTAGATAGTTGTTCTTTGATCATCCTAACTTGGCTCCAATAATCACATGGTCTCAACATCTTCTTTATAGGTGAGCCGAGCATCGAATACATCTCTAGTTGTTCCTGGAACAACAAAACAAACAAAATGGTGCCCAAACTCATTGGGACCAAAGAGTTAGAAAACCAGCAATACATAGGACAAACTCCACATACATATGTGCATATAGATATGAATTTGAATTTGATGCACATTTTAGCCAATTTATGACAAGTTGGAGTTTCTCCTATATATTGGGTCAAATACGGAAGGCAAGCAAAAGAAGTTGTATATAGTAGCTAGATACGCATGCTCAAGACTCTCAAGAATCAACTCAACACAAAGTTGATAAGTCACCAAAAGACAAGGTATCAAGTGATAGTAAGATCCTAAAACAAAAAGAACTATTACTTGAAGGATATCAATTAAAAGATACCTCAAGGAATGAGATATTCATTGACATATGCCAAATAGAAGGCAACAAGAAACCAATTGAAAGAAAACAAACACGAGGTATCTAGTTTCCAAAAGAGAGCTAGGTTCCAACAAACCAAGCCCTCGACAAATTTTCATGATGGCACAAAGCATCATAAAGAGCAAGACTTGCCTCCCATCAACACACACTTGATGGGGATCAAAAGATTTTATGATGGGTGAATAAAGAGGGTGTTCTAAAGAAAATAGGATAGCTCCCCCAAGGGACGTGCATTATATAAAATTTTAATTTAAATACAAAATGCACACGATGGGATCATCACTTTCTCTATATCCATAAAAACACTAGACATTTTAAAATAGATCCATAAGAGGCAAGGAAGACAAACAAAACACAAAATCCAATGTAAAGACGATTAGTACTTCCAATCACATGATGGGAATACCAATTGTCAAGGACAAGAAGTATTTTCGAAGTGATACTCATTGGTAGATCGCAAATATATCCAAGATCATCTTTACCCATAAAACGCAAGGAAATGACACTTGTAGAGCTAACATGCCACCTAGAAACAAGATAATTTACAATATCAACAGTAAGTGGCAACACCTCATATGTACACATTTTCTAGGTTCGTAATATGCACATAGCATATTACTCCCCCATAATGTGATAAACCAACAATATTAACAAGTGGCAAATTAAAACCAACAAGAGATACTTAATGGATCATATAGAATTTGAATTTCTTATGAGTAAGACATACCACATAGAAACTAGATAATCTTGAAATATCAAAGCTAAGTGGTATTCCCCATGTATACACATTTATAGGATTGTTGTAGAGACCCCGATCCTAAGCCATAGGTATCCAGCGTGTAACACATCGCATCCCTTTGCGGTCTCACGCACTGTTAACCCCACGGCTGCAGCCTTACCTTAGACGGGACCGTTTGCGTCTTTTGACTCACGTATGCAATTGTGTCGCTAGCATTCCAATGTCAAAGAACCCGGATCGACAAGTCTAGTCATAAATCAAAGTGGCAGTACCGCACAAGGACAGGCATACATGACCCAACAAAGCAGGTGTCAGTCACCAGCGAGTGTAGACGAGTCGTAGCAAGCTACAAGGACTCCATTACATCGCGTGAAATTTCCCCAAAGGGGACATACACATCAGCTAAGGACACATGCCGGTCAACCAATGTGTCTGGAGAAGTAGCGAGCTACCATGGCTCGTTGGATCACAAAGGGGCATTTCCCTGTAAGAGTGCTACTAAAATTCACGACTAGGTAATCGAACCCCATACATATCAAATACGACACACGTACGCATGGCATACCGATATGTATAGATACATCGATGGCATCACAACATAACCATAAACATACAAGCTTTATTTAAGAGGCTCGGAAGAGCCACACACATAATATTACACAGTAAGGGTCTCACGACCCATAATAGCAGTCATTCAGTTACAAGCCAGCGGAAGTGTTTAAAACTGTCTGAGTACAGACAGGTGCAACTAGAAGGCAGATGGCCTGACTATACTACAGACCCAACCTAGGGCCAGATCGTAGCTGGGACACCAGCTACTCGTCGTCGTCGATGTCTATGAAGAACCCACCATTAGGGTCATTAGCAACCTCTGCAATATTTATTAAGCAAACATGAGTACGGAGGTACTCAGCAAGACTTTAGGATAACTATCTACTCATGCAAAGTATCAATAAGGTATTGTGGGGTTTCATGCGGAAAGCCAACATTTGACTCGTGGCTAGACAACTTGCATTTTTAAATAATTTTCACAACTTGATTTCTCGCACTCGAGTCCACTAACACCACAACAATACTCCATCATGGAATCATTCTGTCTCCATACGGAAATGCCGTCCACGACACTCACGCTTATCTTGACAATTTTATGAGTAGCCATTGAAGTTATCTATGAACAACATATGTCTCCAAGTAGTCCATATCCGCGGACGCGGCTATTCGAATAGATCATAACCCTGCAGGGGTGTACTTCGTCACACACGCTCTCGCCACTTATCTCCATGTGCACGTCATGTACCTCGGAAACCTTCAAGCGGAAGCCCAGCGAGGGAGTCGGCCACGACCGTTAACCACATTAGTACCTAGTCCAGGTCTATCGCCTATCTGAGGGTAACCCGCACGGAAGTCCGGCCGAGGTTTCTGCCACGGCCTCAAACGATGTGCGCAGGGTTCCCAAGACCACCATCCGGGTGCCACTTGGTACACCGTGCCACTGCCTACCGCATCACAGCCCACCTCTCAGGTCAGCACCATGCACGGCCTCCAGCATGACTATAAACACCAGAAACTACTTGCAACTCCTGGACCGAGTACTAAGCGATTAATAAGTCGAGCGGGGTCATATTTCAGGGCCCAGCATGTGGTAGTATCTCGTCTTGGATTACATACACGGAACTCAGTTCCTAAGGACGGTTCTAATGAAACAACCCGCCATGTACTCCTACACAGCCTTTCACCGGTACCTTTACCAAATCAGGTTCAACACACAACCTTTGCTTACCGAACACATTCTCACAATTCTGTTCATCTCCCAGATGACAGACCATACACAACTCTAAGCATAGCATGCATAGCAGGATAAGGCACATCATGGCTCAAGCAACTACCAGGTATGCTAGGTTGCAAGGTTCAGCTATTTACTGTGACAAGGATAGGTCATGCAAAGGAAGTGGGTTCAACTAACGTGGCAAAAGCATCTGAAGCATTTGATCCTAATGCAATAAGTAAGTGCAGGAGCAAGAACATGGGATTTATCGGAATGATCAAAATGGTTGCTTGCCTTGTTGCTCAGAGGAGTGACAATATCCGTCAGACGGATATTCGGTGGAATCCGGGGGAGCGGAGCCTACCGAAAGGAATGACAACAATCAATATCAAACATATGCAATCAACATGATGCATGAGCATGCCATGAGAGTGCAAGATGGTATACTATTTTAGCTAACATGTATTAGGTTTGAAGTTGATTCGACCTGATGCTCAGATCAACTTGCTTTTAACATGCATGGGATGACATGTTAGGTTGCTGGTTTGTAATTAGGACAGTGTTTGATCATGTCATTTATAGTGAAATATAAATATTTTCCAAATTTCATCTACAAAGTATTTATAAGAATTAACTTATTCATTAATCTACGTGTTTGGGTTCTGTAACATTTTCAAACATGTTTGAAAATGACATATTCAGATTTCTTGAATTTTTCTCATACTTTTTCATATATAAATTATTTTCATTGGAGTTACAGATTAATTTCTATGAATTTTTGAAGTTTTAAACATTTCTGGAATTATTTTTATACTAGAAAACCCCTTTATTGCGTCATTACTGCATCATCATGGCGTCAGCAGGTCAACTGACCTGTTCAGGTCAAACCTGACAGGGGGGACCCACTGGTCAGCGTCTCAGGGGCTAATCCCGCACTGACCAGCCCCTAAGTGGGTTTGACTTGGCCTTGGGCCCACTGTCAGCGAGTGATTAGAGTTAAACCTTCTGGGTTAGGCTGGCCACGTCGTTCCCCGCCGGAGCCTGGCCGGCGACGACCAGATCCGCGGCAGAACCTCGCCGGAGACACGCTATAACGTGCTGTGGTGCTCGGAAAAGGATGCCGAGAGCACTGGGATAATCCCCAGGCTCGACCTCATCCAGCGCTGGCCTCAGGGAGAGCTATAGGTGGCCGGAGTAAGCCGGCGACGAGCCGGGGCGGCTGCCGGAGTACGGGTTCGATGGTCCAGTGGCTAGGGGGCACGGATCCGAGGGGAAGGAGACGGGAAATGATCGCAGGCTCACGGTGGAGGTGAAGCTAGGCTTAGACTGCTCGGGGAGGGGCTGTAGCCGGCGTTTCACCGTTGATTTTTCGGCGACCGAAGGTTGAAGACGATGGCGTTGGGGACGTTGCAGAGCTCGGGGAGACTTCAGCCTTCGCAGAGAGAACCAGCTCGACGGGGCGAAGCTACTGGACTACTCGGAAGGGAGGTCCTGTGGCTAGAGGCGCGGCGGCTCGAGCTCGAGCACTTGACAATGGCGGCAGAAGGAGGGAGGAGAGATCCCGAGAGGAGGGGGAAAATAGAGCTGGGGAACGGATAGGGACGGGCTCAGGGTGGATATCCCCGCTGTCGTGCTGTCCTGGGGGGCACTGGAGGTCGCCACGGCGAAGCAGGAGGTGGAGGGGGCCGCCGTGGTGGATCTCCCCTCTGCCAGAAGGCAGAGGAAGAAGACGACCCTGCCCCTGGTGGGCTGGGCCTCCTCAGGCGACATGTAAGGTTTTTCCTCTTTTCTTTCTCTTTTCTTTACTGTTTTGTTTCTGTTCTGCTAACTAATTGATTTACTATTTATTTCAGCTCTCAAATAGTTTGTAAAAACTATTTTGAACACACCAGAATATTTGTTGGAATATATCCAACCATTCCTGGAGTTTTCAATATTTTTCAAAACTTAAAGTTTCTGATTTCAAATTTTAAACTTGAAACCAGTAACTTTTTGCATTTATTTAAAATGCTTAAAGTATCAAGAAAATGGTTTTCTTCATTGCTTATTTGCTTCCATGATTTATCAGAAAGATTGAACTTTTCTTGAGGCCATTTTGGGTTCATTGATTTTAACTAGTTTGAAATTTCCTTTAATTTGAGAAGTGGCTAGGGTTTTTGAGTTTTCCTTCACCACTTACTTTATTCTTGTTGAAAATTTCCTAGATGCAATGTAAAGAAAACATGACCACAAAGCTAACTTGATTAAGGTGACAGGGATGTGACAACTCACCCCCACTCAAAAGAATCTCGTCCCGAGATTTAGAAGTCGTCGGGAATAACGCAGGATACTCAAGTCGGAGACGATCCTCTCTTTCCCAAGTTGCCTCTTTTTCAGAATGATTTGACCATTGAACTTTAAGAAACTTGAGGTTTCGACGTCGAGTGGTACGCTCAGCTTGATCAAGAATACGCACGGGGTATTCTCGGTATGAAAGGTTATCTTGGAGATCAAGCGTTTCGTGGTCCACTTCATGGATAGGATCCGTAAAGCAACGCCTGAGTTGCGAGACGTGGAAGACATCATGAACCTTGTAAAGATGCAGAGGAAGTTCCAACCGGTAGGCAACTTCTCCTCGTTTGGCAAGAATGCGAAAAGGACCAATGTAATGAGGAGCCAACTTGCCCTTGATACCGAATCGATGGGTACCCTTCAAAGGTGTAACCCGAAGGTAAGACTTCTCGTCAACTTCAAAGGTCACAGCCTTATGATGACGATCATATTGGCTCTTTTGACGAGACTGGGCTGTTTTCAACTTTTCACGAATAATGCGAACCTGCTCTTCTGCATCCTGGATCATATCCGGGCCAAAGAGTTGCCTCTCTCCGGTTTCTGACCAATTAAGAGGTGTTCGACATCTTCGTCCATAGAGAACTTCAAAAGGAGCTTGGCCCAAGCATGATCGATAACTATTGTTATAAGCGAATTCGGCGAATGGAAGGCACTTCTCCCAATTCATACCGAACGATATAACACAAGCTCGGAGCATATCTTCTAGGATTTGATTCACTCTTTCTACTTGACCACTTGATTGAGGATGGAAAGCAGTGCTAAAAGACAAGTGAGTCCCCATGGCATTCTGAAAACTTTCCCAGAAATGAGAAGTAAAGATACTCCCACGGTCCGAGTTAATCTCCAGGGGAACACCATGAAGAGACACTATTCGAGAGATATATAACTCTGCTAGCTAGCTAGCTGTTATACTCTCACGAACGGGAAGAAAATGAGCCACTTTGGAAAGACGGTCAATGACCATAAAGATAGCATTATTTCCTTTCTTGGTCTTGGGAAATCCGGTAATGAAATCCATGCTAACTTTATCCCATTTCCATTCAGGAATAGCTAGAGGTTGAAGGGTGCCAGCAGGCCTTTGATGTTCTGCCTTAACTCGACGACAAACGTCGCAGTTAGCAACGAACTCAGCAATTTCTCTCTTCATCCTAGTCCACCAAAACCTCTGGCGTAGGTCCTGATACATTTCAGTACTACCGGTATGAATGGTGAGAGGAGAATCATGGGCCTCCTAAAGGATTAACTGCCTTAGATGTGGGTTCTTAGGAACCACTAGACGATTCTGGAAGAACACAACACCTTGATCGTTCATGGAAAATTCTTTAGCATTTCCGCTAAAAATATTCTCCTTGATCTGTGATATACCCTTGTCACGCTTTTGGCCAGCTATAATTTGATCCTTCAGGGTAGGCTTCGCCACCAGTGTAGAAAGGAATCCTTGAGGAACAATATGAAGATTCAACTTCCGAAAGTCCTCATAGAGATGTGGTTAACCTTGTTGTAGCATCAAATTGTTACAATAAGATTTACGACTTAGTGCATCAGCCATAACATTGGCCTTCCCCGGGGTGTAAGTTATCCCTAAGTCGTAATCCGAGATCAACTCAACCAACCGTCTTTGCCTGAGATTCAAATCCGGCTGGGTGAAGATATATTTCAGACTTTAGTGATCAGTGAATATTTCGCAATGATTACCCAGAAGGTAATGTCGCCAGGTTTTTAGTGCATGGACCACAGCTGCAAGCTCAAGTTCATGTGTGGGATAATTATCCTCATGTGGACGCAACTGTCGAGATGCGTATGCGATCACATGACGATCTTGCATGAGAATGCAACCTAATCCTTGTCGCGAGGCGTCACAATAGATAACAAAGTCCTTAGAAAAATCTGGTGGTAGCAACACAGGTGCGGAAGTGAGGCGTCTTTTCAGTTCCTGAAAACTATGCTCGCACTTTGGTGTCCACTCGAACTTTTTATCCTTCTTGAGGAGTTCAGTTAGAGGCTTTGCAACCTTGGAGAAATTCTCGACAAAGCGGCGACAATAGCTCGCTAGACCAAGAAAACTCCTAACTTGCTTAACCGATTCAGGTTGAGTCCAATCAAGGACAGCTTGAACTCTCTCGGGATTGACAACAATACCCTTACCAGAGATTACGTGACCAAGTGACCATAGGTCACTTCTGGTAACGAAAATTCACATTTTGAAAACTTGGCATAAAGCCGATGCTCTCGAAGTTTCATGAATACCAGCCTTAGATGCTCGGCATGTTCTTGTTCGTTCTTCGAGTAGATGAGAATATCATCGAGGTATACGACGACGAATTTATCCAAATACTCCATGAAGATTGAATTCATCAAACGAGAGAAGGTGGCTGGGGCATTGGTTAAACCGAAGGACATGACGGTGTACTCGTATTGGCCATAACGAGTAACAAAAGCCGTTTTTGGAATGTCCCCGTTCTTGATCTTGATTTGATGGTATCCCAACTCAAATCCATTTTGGATAAGACTGAGGACCCAACGAGCTGATCGTACAGATCGTTGATCCTGGGGAGCGGATACTTGTTCTTTATGGTGACCAGATTAACTAGTCGGTAATCTACAACCATCCGATCCGTTCCGTCTTTCTTCTTGACAAATAGGACGGGGAAGCCCAAGGAGAAGAGCTAGGACGAATGAAACCTTTATTCAAGGCCTCATCTAGTTGCTTCTTAAGTTCGGCTAGCTCCAGGGGTGCCATCTTATATGGTCTTCTGGCTATTGGGATAGTTCCCGGAACAAGATCTATCACAAACTCTACATCTCTGTCAGGTGGAATTCCTGGCAGTTCCTCTGGAAAAACATCCGGGAAGTCACGGACCGGAATGTCTTCAAGTTCCGGAAGAGGGTTGGCATTTAAGGAATAGAGTTGGCATTTGGCAACTCGAGTAGAGACATTTACTATCTCACCCGAGGGATGGGTAAGCTGGACATTTCTAGAATGAGTATCAATCTTGGCATAGTGAGCTGACATCCACTCCATGCCCAAGATGATATTAATATCCGAAGATTTCAAGGCTATCAATGAGGCTAGAAAAACTAGCCTGTCTACTAGAATTTCATTGTCATAGGTTATCCTAGAGGTTTTCCATTTACTACCAGGAGTTTGGACAACCAATGGAATTGGCATATCACAAAAAGACATGTTATGCAACTGTGCATAACTTTCTGAAATGAAGGAATGAGAAGACCCAGTGTCAAAGAGAACAGACGCTGAGTGATGATTAACAAGAAGCGTACCCAGTATGACGTCGGGATCCTCTGCAGCTTCTTCTGCTGAGACATAGTTCACACGGCCACGTGCAGGAGTTGGCTTCACATAGTAAGCTTTGCCCGACTTGCCTCGCCCGACGGACTTTCCGGGTTGCTTGGCACCCACATTTTGAGGACACTCACAGGAATAGTGCCCTGGTTCTCCACACTTGTAGCATATCACTTGATTGGCACGTGGTGCAGCATTGCTAGCTGGACCACCATAAGTTTTTGCTGGAGGGTTGGTCTGATTCGTCTGAGGCGCCACGTAGGATGGCCTCGGAGTGTATCTTGGCGGCAGAGAACTGTTCGGAACCCACAGCCTGCGTTTTGGAAACGCGGAACCAGAAGACGAGCCAAAGTCACGGGAGTGCTTCCTTGTGGCCTCAAAGTCAGTATGACCAGTCTCGGCATTGATCGCCTTGTTGACCAGGGCTTGAAAGCTTGCACACTCGTGGAGGCGCAGATCACGACGAAGCTCAGGGCTCAGACCCTTACGGAATCTTGCTTGCTTCTTGGCGTCAGTAGACACCTCCTCTGTTGCATAGCGGGCGAGGTTACCGAACTCGCGGCTATAGGCATCCACGGTCAATTTGCCCTGAGTGAAAGCACAGAACTCCTCTCTCTTTCTTTCCATCAGGCCCTCTGGAATATGGTGCAGATGAAAGGCTGCACTGAAGTCTGCCCATGTGGCTGCTGGTTCAGCAGGACGCATAGCTTCAAAGTTCTCCCACCACAGATTGGCGGTTCCTTCCAGGAAATACGCCGCAAAGGTCACCTTGTCGGCCTCAGAAACATTCGCAGAGCGAATCTTGCATTAAATGTTGCACAACCAGTCATCAGCGTCGAGGGGATCGACGGAGTGATGGAATTTTGGAGGATTCAGCTTCACAAAGTCGTTGAGGGACACTGCAGCATTCCTAGGCTGACGAGCCGTATTCTGCTCAATACGCTCTAACAGACGGTTGGTCTCTTTTGTTTCTGTGTGCCTCTAGCATGACTTCCGCCAGAGAGGGCGGGTGAGGCAGGACTTCCTGCGACGCTTGACTACCCTCGCCTTGCTGATGAGCAGGGGCACGGTTCAACCTGGTGAACACCATCCTGACAAACAAACTCACAGCTTAGACCAATATCATATCAATACTAGCTATGGATTAAGAATGTACTGAACACACGGGATGCGGAAATGAATATCCGAACAACATGGTAAAAAGCAACTGCTATATATACACCATGGTTCATACACACCCTTACATAGTTCAGTACAACCTTAACCGAAGAGCAAACTACTGAAATTATGAAACTACTCATCAGAGGCTTACAAGCTTCCTATACATTATTTATCTAGGCCTCCGGAATTCATTTCACATCACAGGCATACTTCACAAGTCACGCAGGACTGTGAACGTACGGCTACTACCATACTATCCTTCCGCTCACAGCTCAGGCATCCGCATAGAACATCTCATAGAGATTACCTCCAGGACCTGGAAGCTCAACCTGCGGATCAGGAAACACTCTAGCCTGAGATCCCTGGGATCCATAAGGACACGGATGTGGCCTTGATCCCCTGACTGGTGGTAAGAGGGGTCCCCGAAGAGGGGTGACTCCTCCTATAGCTGGCCAGTCAACGTGGGCCGGAAGATGGGTCCTAACAGGGTTCAGCATCTCCATATCTTCGTACCCTGTCTGGACTACCGGTGCCAGCTGCATCAAAGCCGTCCACAGACGGGCACGGGTAGCATAAAGCTCCATGAGGAGAGCATGAGCATCCGTGTCTCTGTTCTCTAGCATCTCAACAGTGGACTGCAGTAGTGGATCCTCCATAGAAGAATCAAAATAGACTCCGCTGAGGTATCCCTCTTCACCAAGCTGAGAGGCCGGAACATAGAAGAACTCTGAGTTCTGCAGCAGTGCATGTCTTGCCCTCATAAAGGTCAGCATTGAATAGGCAGCATCTTGTACTGCCATGTCAACAGTGACTCCCAACCCATAGGACTAATGGATTGGCTCCTCAGCTCCAGGGTAGTCAGGAAATACCCTAACAGTGCAGATGTACTGGCTCTGGTTGAAGTCTCGGTACTGTTCCTCCACTGTGTACTCGGGGTACCAGCGGTAACCACACACCGACATCACCCTGACCAGCATGGCCGTATGACCCGGTACATCAATGCACCTGGTCAGACGTACCACCTGACGAGAAGGACGGTCAGGCATCTGTAAATAGAGAGTAATGCAAAAGCATTAGAGCTCCGAATGCAAAATTGGGCAGCATAACGGCTGTAAATGCTCAAAAACAAATTTTGAGACAACCCAAAATGGAATAGCGTAACCACTCAACTCTCAAGTTCAACTCTCTGATCATCAAACTTACTTCCTTTTTCCTAGGAATGAAAGAAACCCAAATATCTCTTGACTCGTAGTCCTATAATCTACCGATCAGAAACACGAGCCTAGAAGAAGATGAGTAACCTAGTCCTTAATTCCCGCAGAAAAGACGAGGATGACCAGAATAGAATAACTTGAGAAGAGAACAAGAGTCTTACGTTCCCTTCCACAAAAAATTCCCTTATATATAACTAAAGCGATTCTAGACTCAACTTCGACCAGTTTGGCTTAGTAATCCTACAGTCAGTCAGGCTCTGATACCAACGCTGTCAGGACCCCGATCCTAAGCCATAGGAATCCAGCCTGTAACACATCGCATCCCTTTGCGGTCTCATGCATGGTTAACCCCACGGCCGCAGCCTTACCTTAGTCGGGACCGTTTGCGTCTTTTGACTCACGTATGCAATTGTGTCGCTAGCATTCCAATGTCAAAGAACCCGGATCGACAAGTCTAGTCATAAATCAAAGTGGCAGTACCGCACAAGGACATGCATACATGACCCAACAAAGCAGGTGTCGGTCACCATCGAGTGTAGACGAGTCGTAGCAAGCTACAAGGACTCCATTACATCGCGTGACATTTCCCCAAAGGGGACAGACACAACAGCTAAGAAGGACACATGCCGGTCAACCAATGTGTCCGGAGCAGTAGCGAGCTACCATGGCTCGTTGGATCACAAAGGGGCATTTGCAAGAACAAATCAAGAGATTCATGCCATGATGCAACCTGGAAAAGAAAAAGACAGGTTGGGTCCTTTGCAAGAAAAGAATGCATGAAGTGGATACTTGTTACCGAGACAACATTGGATTGATGTAGTAGATAGTTGTTCTTTGATCATCCTAACTTGGCTCCAATAATCACATGGTCTCAACATCTTCCTTATAGGTGAGCCGAGCATCGAATGCATCTCTAGTTGTTCCTGGAACAACAAAACAAACAAAATGGTGCCCAAACTCATTGGGACCAAAGAGTTAGAAAACCAGCAATACATAGGACAAACTCCACATACATATGTGCATATAGATATGAATTTGAATTTGATGCACATTTTAGCCAATTTATGACAAGTTGGAGTTTCTCCTATATATTGGGTCAAATAAGGAATGCAAGCAAAAGAAGTTGTATATAGTAGCTAGATACGCATGCTCAAGACTCTCAAGAATCAACTCAACACAAAGTTGATAAGTCACCAAAAGACAAGGTATCAAGTGATAGTAAGATCCTAAAACAAAAAGAACTATTACTTGAAGGATATCAATTAAAAGATACCTCAAGGAATGAGATATTCATTGACATATGCCAAATAGAAGGCAACAAGAAACCAATTGAAAGAAAACAAACACGAGGTATCTAGTTTCCAAAAGAGAGCTAGGTTCCAACAAACCAAGCCCTCGACAAATTTTCATGATGGCACAAAGCATCATAAAGAGCAAGACTTGCCTCCCATCAACACACACTTGATGGGGATCAAAAGATTTTATGATGGGTGAATAAAGAGGGTGTTCTAAAGAAAATAGGATAGCTCCCCCAAGGGACGTGCATTATATAAAATTTTAATTTAAATACAAAATGCACACGATGGGATCATCACTTTCTCTATATCCATAAAAACACTAGACATGTTAAAATAGATCCATAAGAGGCAAGGAAGACAAACAAAACACAAAATCCAATGTAAAGACGATTAGCACTTCCAATCACATGATGGGAATACCAATTGTCAAGGACAAGAAGTATTTTGGAAGTGATACTCATTGGTAGATCGCAAATATATCCAAGATCATCTTTACCCATAAAACGCAAGGAAATGACACTTGTAGAGCTAACATGCCACCTAGAAACAAGATAATTTACAATATCAACAGTAAGTGGCAACACCTCATATGTACACATTTTCTAGGTTCGTAATATGCACATAGCATATTACTCCCCCATAATGTGATAAACCAACAATATTAACAAGTGGCAAATTAAAACCAACAAGAGATACTTAATGGATCATATAGAATTTGAATTTCTCATGAGTAAGACATACCACATAGAAACTAGATAATCTTGAAATATCAAAGCTAAGTGGTATTCCCCATGTATACACATTTATAGGATTGTTGTCGAGACCCCGATCCTAAGCCATAGGAATCCAGCGTGTAACACATTGCATCCCTTTGCGGTCTCACGCACTGTTAACCCCACGGCTGCAGCCTTACCTTAGACGGGACCGTTTGCGTCTTTTGACTCACGTATGCAATTGTGTCGCTAGCATTCCAATGTCAAAGAACCCGGATCGACAAGTCTAGTCATAAATCAAAGTGGCAGTACCGCACAAGGACAGGCATACATGACCCAACAAAGCAGGTGTCGGTCACCAGTGAGTGTAGACGAGTCGTAGCAAGCTACAAGGACTCCATTACATCGCGTGAAATTTCCCCAAAGGGGACATACACATCAGCTAAGGACACATGCCGGTCAACCAATGTGTCCGGAGCAGTAGCGAGCTTCCATGGCTCGTTGGATCACAAAGGGGCATTTCCCTGTAAGGAGTGCTAGTAAAATTCACGACTAGGTAATCGAACCCCATACATATCAAGTACGACACACGTACGCATGGCATACCGATATGTATAGATACATCGATGGCATCACAACATAACCATAAACATACAAGCTTTATTTAAGAGGCTCGGAAGAGCCACACACATAATATTACACAGTAAGGGTATCACGACCCTCCGTTAGGGTCATTAGCAACCTCTGCAATATTTATTAAGCAAACATGAGTACGGAGGTACTCAGCAAGACTTTAGGATAACTATCTACTCATGCAAAGTATCAATAAGGTATTGTGGGGTTTCATGCGGAAAGCCAGCATTTGACTCGTGGCTAGACAACTTGCATTTTTAAATAATTTTGACAACTTGATTTCTCGCACTCGAGTCCACTAACACCACAACAATACTCCATCGTGGAATCATTCTGTCTCCATACGGAAATGCCGTCCACGACACTCACGCTTATCTTGATAATTTTATGAGTAGCCATTGAAGTTATCTATGAACAACATATGTCTCCAAGTAGTCCATATCCGCGGACGCGGCTATTCGAATAGATCATAACCCTGCAGGGGTGTACTTCGTCACACACGCTCCCGCCACTTATCGCCATGTGCATGTCATGCACCTCGGCAACCTTCAAGCGGAAGCCCAGCGAGGGAGTCGGCCACGACCGTTAACCACATTAGTACCTAGTCCAGGTCTATCGCCTATATGAGGGTAACCCGCACGGAAGTCCGGCCGAGGTTTCCGCCACGGCCTCAAACAATGTGCGTAGGGTTCCCAAGCCCACCATCCAGGTGCCACTTGGTACACCGTGCCACTGCCTACCGCATCACAGCCCACCTCTCAGGTCAGCACCATGCACGGCCTCCAGCATGACTATAAACACCAGAAACTACTTGCAACTCCTGGACCGAGTACTAAGCGATTAATAAGTCGAGCGGGGTCATATTTCAGGGCCCAGCATGTGTTAGTATCTCGTCTTGGATTACATACACGGAACTCAGTTCCTAAGGACGGTTCCAATGAAACAACCCGCCATGTACTCCTACACAGCCTTTCACCGGTACCTTTACCAAATCAGGTTCAACACACAACCTTTGCTTACCGAACACATTCTCACAATTCTGTTCATCTCCCAGATGACAGACCATACACAACTCTAAGCATAGCATGCATAGCAGGATAAGGCACATCATGGCTCAAGCAACTACCAGGTATGCTAGGTTGCAAGGTTCAGCTATTTACTGTGACAAGGATAGGTCATGCAAAGGAAGTGTGTTCAACTAACGTGGCAAAAGCATCTAAAGCATTTGATCCTAATGCAATAAGTAAGTGCAGGAGCAAGAACATGGGATTTATCGGAATGATCAAAACGGTTGCTTGCCTTGTTGCTCAAAGGAGTGACAATATCCGTCAGACGGATATTCGGTGGAATCCGGGGGAGCGGAACCTACCGAAAGGAATGACAACAATCAATATCAAACATATGCAATCAAGATGATGCATGAGCATGGCATGGGAGTGCAAGATGGTATACTATTTTAGCTAACATGTATTAGGTTTGAAGTTGATTTGAATCAAATTCAAATATCACTTCAAACGAGGTATTCTCGGATACCATTTTAATTGATTCGACCTGATGCTCAGATCAACTTGCTTTTAACATGCATGTGATGACATGTTAGGTTACTGGTTTGTAATTAGGACAGTGTTTGATCATGTCATTTATAGTGAAATTTAAATATTTTCCAAATTTCATCTACAAAGTATTTATAAGAATTAACTTATTCATTAATCTACATGTTTGGGTTCTGTAACATTTTCAAACATGTTTGAAAATGACATATTCAGATTTCTTGAATTTGTCTGATACTTTTTCATATATAAATTATTTTCATTGGAGTTAAAGATTAATTTCTATGAATTTTTGAAGTTTTAAACATTTCTGGAATTATTTTATACTGGAAAACCACTTTATTGCGTCATTACTGCATCATCATGGCGTCAGCAGGTCAACTGACATGTTCAGGTCAAACCTGACAGGGGGGACCCACTGGTCAGTGTCTCAGGGGCTAATCCCGCGCTGACCAGCCCCTAAGTGGGTTTGACTTGGCCTTGGGCTCGGGGAGACTTCAGCCTTCGCAGAGAGAACCAGCTCGACGGGGCGAAGCTACTGGACTACTCGGAAGGGAGGTCCTGTGGCTAGAGGCGCGGCGGCTCGAGCTCGAGCTCTTGACAATGGCGGCAGAAGGAGGGAGGAGAGATCCCGAGAGGAGGGGGAAACTAGAGCTCGGGAACGGATAGGGACGGGCTCGGGGTGGATATCCCCGCTGTCGTGCTGTCCTGGGGGGCACTGGAGGTCGCCACGGCGAAGCAGGAGGTGGAGGGGGCCGCAGTGGTCGATCTCCCCTCTGCCAAAAGGCAGAGGAAGAAGACGACCCTGCCCCTGGTGGGCTGGGCCTCCTCAGGCGACAGGTAAGGTTTTTCATCTTTTCTTTCTCTTTTCTTTACTGTTTTGTTTCTGTTCTACTAACTAATTGATTTATTATTTATTTCAGCTCTCAAATAGTTTGTAAAAACTATTTTGAACACACCAGAATATTTGTTGGAATATATCCAACCATTCCTGGAGTTTTCAATATTTTTGAAAACTTAAAGTTTCTGATTTCAAATTTTAAACTTGAAACTAGTAGCTTTTTTCATTTATTTAAAATGCTTAAATTATCAAGAAAATGGTTTTCTTCATTGCTTATTTACTTCCATGATTTATCAGAAAGATAGAACTTTTCTTGAGGCCATTTTGGGTTCATTGATTTTAACTAGTTTGAAATTTCCTTTAATTTGAGAAGTGGCTAGGGTTTTTGAGTTTTCCTTCACCACTTACTTTATTCTTGTTGAAAATTTCCTAGATGCAATGCAAAGAAAACATGAGCACAAAGATAACTTGATTAAGGTGTCAGGGATGTGACAATTGTGAGGTGTGCAAAGCACATCACTCCCCCACAATGGGATAATCCATTAATCTCTCACAAGAGCCAACAAAAAATACAAACAAGATGCAAAAAGGCTCAATACAAGACTCATATGTACATGATACGCAAACCAACATACAAATACTTGATTACTCAAGATAAGCAAGTTGGAAGCACAACATATACAAACGCATGCAAGGTACAAAAACCACAACATGCAAAGCGGCAAGCACCTAACAATGTAAACAATTTAAGTATAAGTTACCGTAAGGAGGCACATTGGATATAAGATAGAAACTCAATAATCCAAATGACTTGGCTTGAGATAATATGAATGATGAAGACCCCTTAATTCTTCATTATGTATCCAAGTCTCTAATGTCCTCCATAGTCACCTATTGAGCAAGTTTGAACTTGTTGGTCCCCAACTACGTTGGGTCCTAAGAGGTTAATCACAATAGGCTTGGCAACCCAAATGGTTCTTTTCTTGACACCATTTTGAGTACCAACAAACTTCACAAACACATTGCCAACCTTATCCTTTCCAAGGGAATAGGTATCATCAATAGTGATTGGGTTGGATAAGTTACCTCTCGTGCAAGACGAAGCGACGTGACCCTTCTCACGACATAAGTAGCAACATCTACCCTTTGTTTTCTTCCCAGTTGATTTCTCACCTTGGGGAGTGTTGGCTTGGGTCTTATTGGGAAGAGGCCTTCCTTCAACTTGTAGTTGAATATGTGATTGAGTTTGTGGCCGCTTCCCTTGTTGCTTGTGACTTTGAGACTTCGTCTTCAGAGGGAAAGATCTAACATGGTGCCCTTTAACTTTGCACTTGAAGCAAATGATTTTGGCCGAATTCTTGACTTGTTCTAGGGCCCTCTTGTTCTTGTTTGAGTTTACTCCAACATCATTTTTGTCATTCGGAGATGTTTGCTCACACAAGACGTTGTTGAGTGTGGACATCCCTTCATGACACTGTTCCAAGTCTTTCTTCAAAGAAGTGACTTGGGCCTTGAGCTCTTCGATTTCTTCTGCATGGTTAGTATCAATGCAAGTACTAGAGGAAGTGTAAGCTTTAATGTTAGAGCAACAAGGCAAGGAAAGTAATTCATCACATGAGGTAGCAACATTATGAGTAGACGAATTATGAGGACTAGCACATGGAAATATAATACTTTGACTTGAAGTAGTGCCATTGTCCACATGAGGCTCACTTGATGTTACCTTGGTGATGATAGCCTCATGAGCTAACTTTTTCACATTATGGGATGTTAGAAGATCGGCATGAGAGCTTGTGAGCATTACATGGTTTTCTTCCAACTTCCCATAATTGCTAGTTAGTAAATCAAGTTGAGCACGTAGCTCAACATTCTCCTTCAATGTTGATACTTCAAAAGAGATAGGGTTAGATCTACAAGTATCATCAACAATATGAGAGGAGTAAGTAGCGATTAGAGACTTCTCATGAGTAGATTGAAGCTCCTCAAATATCTTAGAGGTTTTGACGAGCTCTCCCTTGACATTCTTGCATTCAAGGAGAAGGACCTCAAAATCCCTTTTAAGTTTACCATGATCAACTTCAATCTCTCCTTTTGAAGATCTTAAGTCTCTACATGCTTGATGACTCTTCTCAAGTTCATGTTCAAGTTGTTCACTTTTAGCTTGTTCATGATTAAGTGAATCATTACAATTTTCAAAGTAAGCAAGAACATCTTGGAACCTTTGAAGAGCGTTATTTTTAGCTTTATGAAGAATTTTACTAATCACATAGATATTTTCAGTCAAGTCATCATGATCATCCTCATCGCAAATATCATCGTTATTGCACAGGGAAGATGATACCTCATTATTACCTCTTGCCATGAGGCACATGTGAACTGGAGGAGTTGATGATGATTCTTTTGGTGAATCAGATTCTTCATTAGTCAAAAGTACTTCATATTTCTTGATTTCCCCTAAATGATTAGTCATAGAGAAACTAGGGAGAAACAAGATATTTTGATCAAGAGGACACGAGGAAGCAGGCATATCACCACAGACATTTGTCGAGGGATCTTTAGGTGAAATTCATGACCTATCAGCACAATAATTTACACTCTGTGTGGTGCTAGATATGCTCGTGTCCATAGAGGCTATGACATTTTCATCAACATATATTTCTTCACTCACCATGTCATTACCTTGTGAGATTGAAGATCCTGAGGTGTGCAAGCAATCGGATATGGAAGTAGTGGTGGACTCTTTAAGATCGAAAAGAGTGAAGAGCTCATGCACCAACTCCTTCATCATAATACCGTCTTCATCAAGATTGGACCCACCATATATATCTTCAAGTTTAGTCCAAACTTCATGAGCTGACTTGCAAGTCGAGATAGACTTAAACACTTCAGGACTTATGGTTCGATGAATGGCAAGAAGAGCCTCACAATCAAGATACATTTCATTAGTAGATGAAGATGCATCATCCTTTTTGTCGGCAATCCCTACAAGAACAATTCATAAAGTATTTGGGCCCATGGCCCGAAAGTGATAAAGCATACGAATTCTCCATAGGGTATAATTTGTGCCATCAAGGTCAAAGATGCCATTGTGCACTAATCCAATAGTCGACATCGATACTCTCAAGGTCGTGAAACCTAATTAAAGAGAGACTTAGCTCTGATACCAATTGAAAAGACCTCGATGACGCCTAGAGGGGGGGTGAATAGGCTATTTAAAAACTTCTTCAGATTTGGCTTGAACCTAATGCGGAAATAAACTAAGAGGGTACTTGTCAAGCACAAATCCTGAATGCACTAGGCACTGCAACGTGTATCAACAACACGATCTACCAAGATGGACACAATACAGTTACTAATAAGCACAAGTAAGTTACACAAACTTACTTGAGCTATATCACACGACAAGTAGGTGAACGACACAAGATACTAGATCACACTATAGCACACGATATATCAAAAGCTGCAAGTGTGAACGTGTGGATATAGAGGGTATGCTTGAATGATTAATCTTGTACAAGGAATAGCCAAGACAATATAATGAGCACAAACAATATGCAATGTATGTATGCTCAAGTACCACAAGTAAACCACAAGTAAGGAGTTAGGGTTAAGGATAATCAAGGTCACTGAGACGAAGATGTATCCCGATGTTCACTTCCTTGGAGGGAAGCTAGTCACCGTTAGAGAGGTGGATGTTACCACGAAGGCACACCAACGCCACGAAGGCTCACCCTATTCTCCCTTTGAGATAACACCACGAAGGCGTTTCTCAACCACTAGTGGTAAGCCTTTGAGGTGGCTTCCAAACCCTCACAAACTTTTCCGGGGGTAATCACACGGATTGATTCCTCTCCGAAGAACTCCTACCGCCTAGGAGTCTCCAACCTCCAAGAGTAACAAGATCACGGGAAATGCTCAAAACTTGCTCAAATCTCAAATAGCTTGGGTTGAGAGGAGGAGAGGGAGACAATCTATCTTTTGATTGGAACAACTCTCAAAGGGGCTCACAAATGCTCTTGGGATCTAAGATTTGGTGTGAGAAAATGTGTGTGAGGTAGAAGTGTGTTCTTATGAGGATAACGCTGTGTTGGCTACCCTCTCACGAAGTGGGAGGGGGGTATTTATAGTGGGGAGAGAAAAACAGCTGTTGGGGACACTTTAAGTCACACAAGGTCCGGACGTCCGACAGTTTCCGGAAGTCCGGGCGTCCGCGAGGGGTCGGACGTCCGACAAAGGTCGGTCGTCCGAGGCCTGTAGATACGGCTGAAACTATTTTGAATTAAACAGCGACCGGACGTCCGGAGAGGACCGGAAATCCGAGTTATACAACTCAACTTCTTCTGGTGGTAGGTTCCGGATTTCCGAAGGGGGTCGGACGTCCGGCCCTCGGACGTCCGGAGGGAGCCGGAAATCCGAGTTATAGAGCTCACGTTCTTCTGGTGCAGGGCTCCGGATTTCCGAAGCCTATCGGTCGTCCGACCCTTGGCCGGCCCTCGGACGTCCGGAGGGAGCCGGAAGTCCGAGTTATATGGCTCAAGTTTCTCTGGTGCATAGTTCCGGAATTCCGAAGCTGGTCGGATATCCGGGCCTCGGACGTCCGGAGGGAGCCGGAAGTCCGAGTTATATGGCTCTGATTTCTTTGGTATAGGATTCCGGATTTCCGAAGCAGTCGGTCGTCCGGCCCTCGGACGTCCGCAGGAAGCCGGATGTCCGAGGCACTAGTTCTGTTTTCAGATAACAGCAGAGCAGTGGAGATGTGGTCTGAGCAGAACAGTGGAGATGTAGTTTGAGCAAGTTCATCGCAAAACCTGTGATCCCCTCTTAATAGTGCGGGATCCCTAAAGACTCAAGAATCATAAAAGGGGTACTGATGATCCATACTTGAGTGTATACTTTTATTCAGCTGATCATTACTCCGCACAACTAACGTCAAAGGAACTGATACCTTTGAGTTAGCCCTTTCACTTGAGCTTGATGTTGTTGTTCCTTCTTGGCTCAAGTTGAAAGCAAGACATGATGAAGTCTTCAAGTAGCTCTCCCATACACAATGTGGAAATCCTAGCTTATGTATTCATCTTCATTTGTCCACCATGTGAACATCCACAAGAATCAAGCATGTAGTGCTCAGGAATGCTTATATTGATCTTGTCCTTGTTAGCACATGAGCTTGTCCTTATCAACACATGATCATTAACAATAGTTTCAATGATATATTCGTGCTGATCCACTTGAACTTGCACACCACAATCTTGATGACGATCGTCACTTGACGTCATCCTTCATGGGTTCTATGAGATCTTCCTTTTGACGCAAGCCCCCATGAAGCACACCTAACCCTCAAATAGGACTCTCACAAAGACCATGGGTTAGTACACAAACACGTAATGGACAATGCTTACCACACCATGGGATCACTTGATCCCTCTCGGTACATCTTATACGCTTTGTGTGTTGACCATCTTGATTTACTCTTTGTCTGAGATCTTTATCAACCTAGTGTTTCTATGGCCATTCTTTGGATAATACCTTGAATACCATCTTGGTCATCATATAAACTCCTTGAACCCAACAGATGGACTTCAAGAGGTGCCTATGGACAAATCCTATAAATATAGCTTAAGGCAACCATTAGTCCATAGGAATTGTCATCAATTACCAAAACCACATATGGAGATATATGCTCTAACACATAGCAAGAGTGCGTCCTCAAAGTAACATATGACAAAATTCCGATAAGGACCACTGCAAACAAGTGTGAGCTAGAACTGCTCGGAACAAACATATGACCGAGATTTCCCAAACCTCAATCAAGCGTCTGTAGGAAGATAGTCCTATAAGATACTACTAGATATCCCACCTATGAATTCCCGAAATAACTGGTCATGCAATCAGGTACACGGATACAAGGAGTATTTCACACAACTCCTAAACTATCCCGTCACCTGTATCACATCCTTCAACACACAACCAGCATCTCGGACCTTCATCTACAACAGATCCTCGTGATCACAACGATACCAAGTGTGGTAGTACCCCCGAACAATCTACACCAGTACTGGGGACATCGGGGTTATCTCACCACTATCAGTATTGAAGCAATAACGAACACCCTCCGTTCTTAGATACTCAGAAATCTGAATGATGGCGATGTGCGCGATAATCCCTGGAGCTCAACTCTCCTCATACTTAGAGCAGATAGGAGGCACGAGGACAGGATTCCGTCACATCGAAATCATATAGATTTCACAAATACCCGCGTGATCCTAAAAAAAAATTAAGCGAGAAAAGGAGTAGAGTTAAAGATTTCCTAAGAAGGGAACCTCACCAGAGGAAAGAAGAGGAGAAAAAAGAATCCTACTCTCCGATATAACTAAGACTCAAAACATTTTCTAGACTCGACTCGGCCAAATACGATCACACAAAGGCTCCTATGGTCGTAAGGCTCTGATTACCAACTTGTAACGACCAAGATGCGGTCCTTTCTGATCTGGGGGTCGAGGCCCCCAAATAAGAAAGAAGCGCATCTAAGCGTTTCGCAAGCAAGTAACATAGCACAAATAATAATAAAAGTAGACAATTTAGGATTCAACTATCTTCTCATTAATAACTCAGAGTACATCACAGATACAATCAAGGTAGTTCCACTATGGACTACAAAACATGAAAATGCTATGCTACCCTGCCTGCAGGCCCACGATCACGACCACGCCTCAGTCCTCTGGATAATTCACATAGAGGCGGTCTGTCTCCTCGTCGTACTGCCACGCCAGCTGGGTGCCGTCGGGATCATCTGTCTTTGGGGTACCTGTACCTGTTGGGAGTTTTGGAGGAATCCGTGAGCCACGGGGACTCAGCGATCAAAGACCTTGGTGCCAGAACTAGTCATGTTATTAGGTAGGGAAAGGGTGAGGTGTATAAGGCTGGAGCATCCTAAGCTTGATTTAGTGGCTAACTTACGTAAAGGAATTATGAAGGTGGTCTACACTAGCGGTCGTGATTACTTGATCACTAAGTGATCCTGAACACCTACCTACGGCATTCATAACCCCACCGTGTTCCCGATCGAAGAGAGATCTTCGAGGGGACGGTCACGGTTACGCACACAGTTGGCAATTTTATTAGCTTATGTTTAAGTTCTCTAATACCGGATGTTAACAAAATATTCCAAGTTTCCACATAACCGCGGGCACGGCTTTCCGAAAGATTAAACCCTGCAGGGGTGCTCCAACCAGTCCATCACAAACGAACACAGGCCGCAAAGGCATCCTCTATCACGAATCTCGTGATCTCGTCGGATTCCTTAGAGGAAAACCTCAACTCTGGGGGAAACCAAAGCTTCACTGGGATTCCTATACGCAAGATATACCGCTAAGGTAAGGCAAGGCTAGCAGGACCTCCCGACGTGTCGACAACCCTGATAAGAGCCGCGTATCTCAGTCTCAGGACACGCCGGATGAGTCACACTACAGGTATACCAAACCTCAGGTTGCCCTGTGGTGGCCCCATAGTCTGCCCAGTTTGGACCAACACTCATGAGGAGCACTGGCCCGGGTTGTTGATTAAAATCCTCGGGGTAGGTACTCCCTATGCACTTTATTATTAAGTGATTAGCAAATTAACACCAATGTTGGGTCCTGCCGGACAACCTTAGCACTACGCGATTTATCAAGGGGGTCCCCATAACAACCCCGAACGTGTTAGGAGCGATCAATATGGAATCAAACACCGGTAACCGATAACTAAGGCGGCAATAACGGAACAAAGCACCCGGCAAAAGGCTAGGCCTCCCGTCATTTACCAAGTATATAGGTTCATTAATTAAATAACAGAATTTAAGATAATGATATCAAGCTCATGTTATCACATGATTCAAAGCACCTGCATCTAGCAACGCTAACATTAGTAGCTGAGCAAAGCCTACTTAGCCATACAAGTTTTGCTAGGAAGGGGAACAGTGTTTGGGCTCATGGCATATGAAGAGGCAATTTAATTTCAGTGGTAGGCAGCGTGCAATAATACATGGAAACGTAACTGGCACAACAAGTCTAGAGATGGAATCAAGGTCATATCATCTTGCCTGTGATATCCTCAGCTTGGAATGGTTCTGGTTCGTCCTGCACGTACTCTCCTGACTCCACGTATTCGTTCTCCGATCCCGGTACTACCCAACATAAGAATAACAACCAATTAACAGCAGCACCACAAGATGCAACAATCACATGATGCATGAGATGAAAAATGAGCATGCATCGCTATTTATATCACTAGCACAAGCAAAAGAAACTACTACAAGTTTCTGGACAGAACTGTACACTAAGCTATTTTGACATGCATGAGGATGGCATGAACAGATGCGTCTCGTGAAAACGATGCAAAACCATATAAAGAACATTACAATCGGAGCTACGGATCAACGGGAATCAACGAAACAAGATATGAAGCCCTACGTGACAAAAACAACACCACACACTCCAATGGCACAAATCTGGTATTCCCAGGTTGCCAAGACAAATAACAACCAACATGAATGGATTGGATAAAGGAAGAACACCACAACATCAACCAATCACCCACAATCATCAAAATGACTATTCTACACAATCTGCCAAAATCTGCATCTTAGCTCTTTGTGAGCTACATGCAACATAGCTACAGCCCTCCAAATATGACAAATGATATATGTGGTTGTAGCCAACCAATAACACTACAAGCACCAGCAAGAATCACAGCAAAAGGAATTAAACACAAGAAGATACAAGGCCACAAACTTTCCCAAAACCATCAGATCTCAGAGACTTAGTGAACATTCATGCACCTGACTTTCTGCCTTTGTTCTGAAGCTTTTTGACAGCAACCAAAACATAACCTACAGGACTCCAAATCAGTTTTAGTTTGACAGGGAGATTCACAAACATATCAGGTCCAAAATCCTAGCACTGAACTAAGGCTAGTTCACAACACAATGACCAGCACAACCTCATCTATAGGAGAAGAAAATGTTTCCAGATTCTCAGACTTAGTGAAATTCCAGATTTCACTAAGCTGGACTTTTTCAGTCACATGCCCACTTTGTCTAGGCATAGTTTACACACAAATAACACCAAGTGATAAATGACACCACTATGGTGTAGAGCAAAACTCCTACTACTATCACACAAAAGCTCATGCCCTTGGGCTCCACCTATTCCATGGAACCAAGATCAAACTTGCAACACATCTTAATATGTCAACTCCATGTATCCTAATGGAAAAACTAACTTCACCACTGGATTCCTTGGGAGATTCTAACCCAAAATCATATATAATATGTTTGCACTTACTTGGAACAAGTGACCACAAATTAAGGGAGAAAAACTACTCCAAATCATGCCTAGTGAATAGGGCATCATTTCATGTAGTTCCTACTAAAATAACAACTACAAAGGTTGAGCTCATGTGCACAATGACAAAGTGACATGGGGGTTTGAACCCCATGTTGGTGTCATGCACATCTACTTCACAACTACTTCTCTCTAAGTCACCCACACACTCACACATCATGCCCTCTCTCATATGAACATGAGGAGGTGCACAAGTGTTGCCAATGGGGACATTTCACCACACACACATATCATCACCACAACCTCATCTAGGTGCACATGAGGGCTACCCTCTTGCACAAATGAATGTGCCAACACATGCACACACCAAGTGCACATGCACCACAACATCACTCACTTGTGCATGCATATGCACTAGCACACACACACACACAAGCACTCTAGAGCACACACACTCACAAACAATATGCAGGAGGAAATTACATAGAGCACAAAAGAAATATGCTAAGTTGCTGCCAAGACAAGAGCACAGGAATTAGACAAGGAAATACATAGCAAAATACAGGGAACAGTAAAAATAAAAGGGGCAGGGTCTGGGATCGAACCCCAGACCTGCAGGTATAACCTACTGAACCTGCAGCACTGCACTATGGCTCGAACACTTGACAGTATAGAGGAGTCTGCAAGGTAAAGCCATACCTATGCGCTACTGAGCCCAAAACAGAATTAAAACACAAAAAAGGGGGTTGGCGCCTGTGGGACTCGAACCCTGCACCTCAGGTAAACACACACAGACACAAACCACTGCGCTACTACATCGACGACTGACAAAGAAGGGAACTGAATCAGGAAAACCCATGCCTACAGTCTTCTCTGCACACGCACGCACGCCGGCAACAGAGAGGCCACCGGGCACGCGTGCTGCTGCTGCTGCTGCGTCACGGCAGGAGAACTACTAGCACAAACGGGAGCTGCGGCTGCTATGCACTACATCTACTGCTACTACCACACATACTACTGCTACTGCACCGCGATTGCACTCCGCAACACCACTGTAATCTCTGCATCTACTAATCTGACAGAGAAGGTACGCGAGCAACTCACCGGATCCAGGCCGATCTAGGGGATAGAAGAGAGGGGAGGTGCAACCTCACCTTGGGGAGGAAGTAGGGAGGCCGATCTGAAGGAGGAGGCTGGCCCGAGAGGAAGAAGAAGCCGACGATGAAGATCTCCAGGAAGCAGAACCGAGCAGGTTGAAGGGGCTTCGGGTCCGCGACATAGACGAGCTCGTGCTCGTCGGTGAGGGCGCTCTCCCGTGCTCCTAACGCCGAGAATGGGTCGCGGGACGCACCACCGATCTCCTGGACATGGCGGCCTCGCCGGACGGCGACGAAGGCGGCGACGAAGGCGACGAACCTTCCCTTCTCTCTTTGCCTACAGACTACAGAGAACTCACCAGGGGAGGAAGGGAGAGATGGAGGGGGAAAAGAGAGGTGGCGGCGGCAGGAAAGGGAGAGAGGGAACCCTAGCAAGAGGAGGAGGCACGGACGCCAAAGTTATAGGGGGGACCTCGACGTGCGTGCTCACGGCATCGGGCATGCTCTCTCTCTGGAGCCTGACTGAAAGGAGGCGCTGGGAGGGAACGGCGTCAGGGGAAAGGAGGGAGGCGCCATGGAGCTGGGCTCCTGGAGCAAGGGAGGGATACTGGGCCGCCAGGGAGGGAGGAGGCCCATCCTGAGCGCCACATAAGAGAGAAGAAAACCCTGGGGTTTTCCTTTTAATAGGAATTACCAGAGAAGGAAGAAAAGCACAAGGAAAATTATAAGAGAAAAAAAATAAACTAGCACATCCCTGGTCATGACAAATCATGAACTAATTGAATAAAATGCAACATGAATATATGGGGCAAATTAATAATTACAAAACAGCCATTGTTGGACATGTTTTATATTTATTTGCACCTCTTGCATCCCTCCTTAAAACATCATCTTTTCTTCACAAATCCACCAAAAATAAGAGCTAAAACAGGAACATTTTAAAAACAGAAAAGGAAGAAGTGAATCTTGACATAGGAGGAATAGAGAGAGGGGTGAAGATGATTTGAAACCTAAGCATCCACATGTTATCCTACTAGGACAAGCAACCTAGTACAGTTGCACCACACCACACATATGTCCACAAGAACACAAACACCAAACGAAGCATAAGACCACAACATCATCACCACCACACTTGCAATCACAAAGTCTCAAAGAAACATGGAAGATATGATATGGCATGCATGCATGCAAGGAAGAAAATACAAGGGACATCACATGAAGTCATGGCACAAATGATATCATCATATCCATGACAAGGTGGACCCAGATGAGATAGGTTCCAAATATGGAAGGATTACATGTGGAGCACTACAATCACCAACCTCCGTAGCGCCGTCACGCTGCCGGAGAACTCATCTAACTCTCCGTCTCTCTTGCTGGATCAAGAAGGCCGAGATCATCGTCGAGCTGTACGTGTGCTGAACGCGGGGGTGCCGTCCGTTCGGCACTAGATCGGAGCGGATCGTGGGACGGATCGCGGGACGGTTCGTGGGACGGTTCCCGGGGCGGATCGAGGAACGTGAGGACGTTCCACTACATCAAACGCATTTCTTAACGCTTCCTGTTGTGCGATCTACAAGGGTACGTAGATCGGAAATCCCCTCTCATAGATGGACATCACCATGATAGGTCTTCGTGCGCGTAGGAAATTTTTTGTTTCCCATGTGACGTTCCCCAACAGTGGCATCATGAGCTAGGTTCATGCGTAGATGTCATCTTGAGTAGAACACAATAAGTTTTTGTGGGCGGTGATGTGCGATTTGCTGCCCTCCTTAGTCTTTTCTTGATTCCGCGGTATTGTTGGATCGAAGCGGCTCGGACCGACATTACTCGTACGCTTACGAGAGACTGGTTTCATCGCTACGAGCAACCCCGTTGCTCAAAGGTGATCGGCGAGTGTCGGTTTCTCCTTGGATGAGGTTAAATAGCAATTCATATATCTACGTTGTGGTGTTTGCGTAAGTAAGATGCGATCCTACTAGATACCCATGGTCACCACGTAAAACATGCAACAACAATTAGAGGACGTCTAACTTGTTTTTGCAGGGTATGCTTGTGATGTGATATGGCCAACGATGTGATGTGATATATTGGATGTATGAGATGATCATGTTGTAATAGTTAATATCGACTTGCACGTCGATGGTACAACAACTCGTAAGCGACACTGATGGTACCAAAGTTGGAGAAACCGACACTCGTCGGTCATCTTTGAGCAACGGGGTTGCTCGTAGCGATGAAACCAGTCTCTCGTAAGCGTACGAGTAATGTCGGTCCGAGCCGCTTCGATCCAACAATACCGCGGAATCAAGAAAAGACTAAGGAGGGCAGCAAAACGCACATCACCGCCCACTAAATTTTTGTGTTCTACTCGAGATTACATCTATGCATGAACCTAGCTCATGATGCCACTGATGGGGAACGTCGCATGGGAAACAAAAAATTTCCTACGCGCACGAAGACCTATCATGGTGATGTCCATCTACGAGAGGGGATTTCCGATCTACGTACCCTTGTAGATCGCACAACGGAAGCGTTAAGAAACGCGGTTGATGTAGTGGAACATCGTCACGTCCCTCGATCCTCCCTGCGAACCGTCCCACGAACCGTCCCGCGATCCGTCCCACGATCCGCTCCGATCTAGTGCCGAACGGACGGCACCTCCGCGTTCAGCACACGTACAACTCGACGATGATCTCGGCCTTCTTGATCCAACAAGAGATACAGAGAGGTAGATGAGTTCTCCGGCAGCGTGATGGCGCTCCGGAGGTTGGTGGTGATCTAATCTCAGCAGGGCTCCGCCCGAGCTCCGCAGAAACGCGATCTAGAGGTAAAACCGTGGAGGTATGTGGTCGGGCTGCCGTGGCAAAAGTTGTCTCAAATCAGCCCTAAAACCCCACTATATATAGGAGGGAGGGAGGGGAGGAGGCAGCCTCAAAACCTAAAGGTTTGGCCTAAATTGGAGGTGGAGGAGTCCTACTCCAATCCTACTTGGAGTAGGATTCCACCTTCCCACTTGGAAACTCTTTCCACCTTGTGTTTTTTCCTTCTGAAACCTTATGGGCCTTTGTGGAAACTTATTCCAACCAACTAGGGGCTGGTTTATCTCTTCCCATAGCCCACGAGACCCCTTGGGGCGTGACACCCCTCCTGATGGTCCCCGGCACTCCCACTACACTACCGATGAGCCCGAAACTTTTCCGGTAATGCACGAAAACCTTCCCGTAACCAAATGAGGTCATCCTATATATCAATCTTCGTTTCCGGACCATTCCGGAAACACTCGTGACGTCCGTGATCTCATCCGGGACTCCGAACAACATTCGGTAACCAACCATATAACTCAAATACGCATAAAACAACGTCGAACCTTAAGTGTGCAGACCCTGCGGGCTCGAGAACTATGTAGACATGACCCGAGTGACTCCTCGGTCAATATCCAATAGCGGGACCTGGATGCCCATATTGGATCCTACATATTCTATGAAGATCTTATCGTTTGAACCTCAGTGCCAAGGATTCATATAATCCCGTATGTCATTCCCTTTGTCCTTCCGTATGTTACTTGCCCGAGATTTGATTGTCAGTATCCGCATACCTATTTCAATCTCGTTTACCGGAAAGTCTCTTTAATCATTCCGTAATACAATATCCCGCAACTTAAACTAAGTCACATTGCTTGCAAGGCTTGTGTGTGATGTTGTATTATCGAGTGGGCCCTGAGATACCTCTCCATCATACGGAGTGACAAATCCCAGTCTCGATCCATACTAACTCAACGAACACCTTCGGAGATACCTATAGAGCATCTTTATAGTCACCCAGTTATGTTGCGACGTTTGATACACAAAAAGCATTCCTCCGGTGTCAGTGAGTTATATGATCTCATGGTCATAGGAACAAATACTTGACACACAGAAAACAGTAGCAACAAAATGACACGATCAACATGCTACGTCTATTAGTTTGGGTCTAGTCCATCACATGATTCTCCTAATGATGTGATCCCGTTATCAAGTAATAACACTTGCCTATGGCCAGGAAACCTTGACCATCTTTGATCAATGAGCTAGTCAACTAGAGGCTTACTAGGGACAGTGTTTTGTCTATGTATCCACACAAGTATTGTGTTTCCAATCAATACAATTATAGCATGGATAATAAACGATTATCATAAATAAAGAAATATAATAATAACTAATTATTATTGCTTCTAGGGCATATTTCCAACAGTCTCCCACTTGCACTAGAGTCAATAATCTAGTTCACATCACCATGTGATTTCAACGAATCCAACACCCATATAGTTCTGGGGTCTGATCATGTCTTGCTCGTGAGAGAGGTTTTAGTCAACGGTTCTGAAACTTTCAAATCCGTGCGTTCTTTACAAATCTTTATGTCATCTTATAGATGTTGCTACTACGTGCTATTCGGAAATGCTCCAAATATCTACTCTACTATAAGAATCCGTTTCACTACTCATAGTTATTCGGATTAGTGTCAAAGCTTGCATCGACGTAACCCTTTACGACGAATTCTTTAACCACCTCCATAATCGAGAAAAATACCTTAGTCTATTTAGTTAATAAGGATAACTTTGACCGCTGATTAGTGATTCAATCCTGGATCACTCTGTGTACCTCTTAACAGACTTGCTGCAAGGCACACATCAGGTGCGGTACTCAGCATGGCATACTTTAGTGTCTACGGCTAAGGCATAGAAGACGACCTTCGTCTATTCTCTTTATTCTGCCGTGGTCGGGTTTTGAGTCTTACTCAAATTCACACCTCACAACGCAACCAAGAACTCCTTCTTTGCTGATCTATTTTGAACTCCTTCAAAAACTTGTCAAGGCATGCATCTTGTTGAAACTTCTTTTAAGCGCTTTCAATCTATCTCCATAGATCTTTGATGCTCAATGTTCAAGTAGCGCAATCCAGGTATTCCTTTGAAAACTCCTTTCAAACAACCTTGTATGCTTTACAGAAATTCTACATTACTTCTGATCCACAATATGTCAACCACATATACTTATCAGAAATTCTATAGTGCTCCCACTCACTTCTTTGGAAATACAAGTTTCTCATAGACCTTGTACAAACCCAAAATCTTTGATCATCTCATCAAAGTGTATATTCCAACTCCGAGATGCTTGCACCAGTCCATTGAAGGATCGCTGGAGCTTGCATACTTGTTAGTATCTTTAGGATCGACAAAACCTTCTAGTTGTATCACATACAATGTTTGCTCAAGGAAACCGTCGAGGAAACAATGTTTTGACATCCTATGTGCAATATTTCAAAAATAATGCAACAACTACTAACATAATTCTAACAGACTTTTAGCATCGCTAGGAGTGAGAAAGTCTCACCATAGTCAACTGTTTGATCATGTCGGAGACATCTTTGCGACAAGTCGAGATTTTCTTAATAGTGACTTACCACCATCGTCGTCTATCTTCCTTTTAAAGATCCATCTTTACTCAATAGTCCTATGACCATCAAGTAGTTCTTCCAAAGTCTACACTTTGTTTTTATACATGGATCCTCTCTCGGATTTCATGGCTTCCAGCCATTTGTCGGAATCCGGGCCCACCATTGCTTTCTCCATAACTCGTAGGTTCACTGTTGCTCAACAACATGACCTCCAAGACAGGGTTACCGTACCACTCTACAGTAGTACGCGACCTTGTCAACCTACGAGGCTTATAGTAACTTGATCCGATGCTCGATGATCACCATCATCAGCTTTCACTTCAATTGGTGTAGGTGCCACGGGAACAATTTCCTGCGCCCTCCTACACACTGGTTAAAGTGATGGTTCAATAACCTCATCAAGTTCTACCAGCCTCCCACTCAATTCTTTCGAGAGAAACCTTTCCTCGAGAAAGGATCCGTTTCTAGAAACAAACATTTTGCTTTATGATCTGAGATAGGAGATGTACCCAACTGTTTTGGATACCCTATGAAGATGCATTTATCCGCTTTGGGTTCGAGCTTATCAGACTAAAACTTTTTCACATAAGTCTCGAAGCCCCAAACTTTCAAGAAACGACTGTTTAGATTTCTCTAAACATCAGTCTATACTGTGTCATATCAACGGAAATACACGGTGCCCTATTTAAAGTGAATGCGGTTATCTCTAATGCATAACCCATAAACGATAGTGGTAATTCGATAAGAGACATCATAGCGTGCACCATACCGAATAATGCGTGGCTATGACGTTCAGACACATCATCACACCATGATGTTCCAGGTGACATGAATTGCGAAACAATTTCCACATTGTCTTAACTGCGTACCAAAACTCGTAACTCAGATATTCATTTCTATGATCATATCGTAGACAGTTTATCCTCTTGTTACGACGAACTTCACTCCGAAACAGAATTAAACTTTTCAATATTTCAGACTTGTGATTCATTAAGTAAATACACTTGTATCTACTTAAATCGTCATTGAAGTAAGAACATAATGATATCCACTACGTGCCTCAGCACCCATTGGACTGCATACATCAAAATGTATCACTTCCAACAAGTTACTATCTTGTTTCATCTCAATGAAAACAAGGCCTTGCTCATGTGGTATGATTTGCATGTCACTAGTGATTCAAAATCAAGTGAGTATAAAGATCCATCAGCATGGAGCCTCTTCATGCAATTTATACCAACATGACTCAAGCGGCAGTGCCACAAGTAAGTGGTACTATCATCATTACCTCGTATCTTTTGGCACCAATATCATGGACATGTGTAACACTACGATCGAGATTCAATAAACCATTGAAGGTGATTATTCAAGCAAATAGAGTAACCATTATTCTCTTTAAATGAATAATCGTATTGCAATAAACACGATCCAATCATGTTCATGCTTAACGCAAGCACCAAATAACAATTATTTAGGTTTAACAACAATCCCGATGGCAGAGGGAGTGTGCGACGTTTGATCATATCAACCTTGGAAACACTTCCAACACGTATCGTCACCTCGCCTTTAGCTAGTCTCCGTTTATGCCGTAGCTTTCATTTTGTGTTACTAATCACTTAGCAACCGAACCGGTATCCAATACCCTCGTGCTACTAGGAGTACTAGTAAAGTACACATCAACATCATGTATATCAAATATACTTCCTTCGACTTTTGCCAGCCTTCTTTATCTACCAAGTATCTAGAGTTGCTTCGCCTCAGTGACCATTCCCCTCACAACAGAAGCACTTAGTCCCGGGCTTGGGTTTAATCTGGGGTCTCTTCATTAGTGCAGCAACTGCTTTGCCGTTTCACGAAGTATCCCTTCTAGCCCTTGCCTTTCTCAAAATTTAGTGGTTTTACTAACCATCAACTATTGATGCTCCTTCTTGATTTCTACTTTCGCAGTGTCAAACATCGTGAATCGCTCAAGGATCATTGTATCTATCCTTGATATGTTATAGTTCATCATGAAGCTCTCACAGCTTGGTGGCAGTGACTTTGGAGAACCATCACTATCTTATCTGGAAGATCAACTCCCACTTGATTCAAGCGATTGTCGTACTCAGATAATCTGAGCACACGCTCAATGATTGAGCTTTTCTCCTTTACTTCGTGGACAAAGAATCTTGTCAGAGGTCTCATACCTCTTAACAAGGGCACAAGCATGAAATCACAATTTCATCTCTTTAGAACATCTCTTATATTCCGGGACGTTTCAAAACGTCTTCGGCACCTTGCTTCTAAGCCATTTAAGTATTTTGTACTGAACTATCGTGTAGTCATCAGAAACTTGTATGTCGGATGTTCACAACATCTACAGTTGACGCTCGAGGTGCAGCACACCGAGTGGTGCATTAAGGACATAAGCCTTCTGCACAGCAACGATGACAATCCTCGGTTTTACAGACTCAGTCTGCAAAGTTTGCTACTATCAACTTTCAACTAAATTTTCTCTAGGAACATATAAAAACAGTAGAGCTATAGCGCAAGCTACATCGTAATTCGCCAAGACCATTAGACTATGTTCATGACAATTAGTTCAATTAATCATATTACTTAAGAACTCCCACTCAAAAACTACATCTCTCTAGTTATTTGAGTGGTACATGATCCAAATCCACTATCTCAAGTCCGATCATCACGTGAGTCGAGAATAGTTTCAGTGGTAAGCATCTCTATGCTAATCATATCAACTATACGATTCATGCTCGACCTTTCGGTCTCATGTGTTCCGAAGCCATGTCTGCACATGCTAGGCTCGTCAAGCGTAACTCGAGTGTTCCGCGTGTGCAACTGTTTTGCACCCGTTGTATGTGAACTTGAGTCTATCACACCCGATCATCACGTGGTGTCTCGAAACAAAGAACTGTCGCAACGGTGCACAGTCGGGGAGAACACAATTTCGTCTTGAAATTTTAGTGAGAGATCACCTTATAATGCTACCGTCGTTCTAAGCAAGATAAGGTGCATAAAGGATTAACATCACATGCAATTCATAAGTGACATGATATGGCCATCATCATGTGCTTCTTGATCTCCATCACCAAAGCACCGGCACGATCCTCTTGTCACCGGCGTCACACCATGATCTCCATCAACGTGTCGCCATCGGGGTTGTCGTGCTACTCATGCTATTACTACTAAAGCTACGTCCTAGCAATATAGTAAACGCATCTGCAAGCACAAACATTAGTTTAAAGACAACCCTATGGCTCCTGCCGGTTGCCGTACCATCGACGTGCAAGTCGATATTAACTATTACAACATGATCATCTCATACATCCAATATATCATATCACATCGTTGGCCATATCACATCACAAGCATACCCTGCAAAAACAAGTTAGACGTCCTCTAATTGTTGTTGCATGTTTTACGTGGTGACCATGGGTATCTAGTAGGATTGCATCTTACTTACGCAAACACCACAACGGAGATATATGAATTGCTATTTAACCTCATCCAAGGACCTCCTGGGTCAAATCCGATTCAACTAAAGATGGAGAAACCGACACTCTCCGGTCATCTTTGAGAAACGGAGTTACTCGTAGCGATGAAACCAGTCTCTCATAAGCGTACGAGTAATGTCGGTCCGAGCCGCTTCGATCCAACAATACCGCGGAATCAAGAAAAGACTAAGGAGGGCAGCAAAACACACATCACCGCCCACAAAAACTTTTGTGTTCTACTCGAGATTACATCTACACATGAACCTAGCTCTGATACCACTGATGGGGAACGTCGCACGGGAAACAAAAAATTTCCTACGCGCACGAAGACCTATCATGGTGATGTCCATCTATGAGAGGGGATTTCCGATCTACATACCCTTGTAGATCGCACAGCAAAAGCGTTAAGAGATGCGGTTGATGTAGTGGAACGTCGTCACGTCCCTCGATCCGCCCCGCGAACTGTCCCACGAACAGTCCCGCGATCCGTCCCACGATCCGCTCCGATCTAGTGCCGAACGGACGACACCTCCGCGTTCAGCACACGTACAACTCGACAATGATCTCGGCCTTCTTGATACAGCAAGAGAGGCGGAGAGGTAGATGAGTTCTCCGGCAGCGTGACGGCGCTCCGGAGGTTGGTGGTGATCTAATCTCAGCAGGGCTCCGCCCGAGCTCCGCAGAAACGCGATCTAGAGGTAAAACCGTGGAGGTATGTGGTCGGGCTGCCGTGGCAAAAGTGTCTCAAATCAGCCGTAAAACCCCACTATATATAGGAGGGAGGGAGGGGAGGAGGCAGCCTCAAAACCTAAAGGTTTGGCCGAAATTGGAGGTGGAGGAGTCCTACTCCAATCCTACTTGGAGTAGGATTCCACCTTCCCACTTGGAAACTCTTTCCACCTTGTGTTTTTTCCTTCTCAAACCTTATGGGCCTTAGTGGGAACTTATTCCAGCCCACTAGGGGCTGGTTTATCTCTTACCATAGCCTATGAGACCCCTTGGGGCGTGACACCCCTCCTGATGGTCCCCGGCACCCCTCCCGGCACTCCCAGTACACTACCGATGAGCCCGAAACTTTTCCGGTAATGCATGAAAACCTTCCGGTAACCAAATGAGGTCATCCTATATATCAATCTTCGTTGTCGGACCATTCCGGAAACACTCGTGACGTCCGTGATATCATCCGGGACTCCGAACAACATTCGGTAACCAACCATATAACTCAAATACGCATAAAACAACGTCGAACCTTAAGTGTGCAGACCCTGCGGGCTCGAGAACTATGTAGACATGACTCGAGTGACTCCTCGGTCAATATCCAATAGCGGGACCTGGATGCCCATATTGGATCCTACATATTCTATGAAGATCTTATCGTTTGAACCTCAGTGCCAAGGATTCATATAATCCCGTATGTCATTCCCTTTGTCCTTCGGTATGTTACTTGCCCGAGATTTGATCGTCAGTATCCGCATACCTATTTCAATCTCGTTTACCAGCAAGTCACTTTAATCATTCCGTAATACAAGATCCCGCAACTTAAACTAAGTCACATTGCTTGCAAGGCTTGTGTGTGATGTTGTATTACCGAGTGGGCCCTGAGATACCTCTCCGTCATACGGAGTGACAAATCCCAGTCTCGATCCATACTAACTCAACGAACACCTTCGGAGATACCTGTAGAGCATCTTTATAGTCACCCAGTTACGTTGCGATGTTTGTTACACACAAAGCATTCCTCCGGTGTCAGTGAGTTATATGATCTCATGGTCATAGGAACAAATACTTGACACGTAGAAAACAGTAGCAACAAAATGACACGATCAACATGCTACGTCTATTAGTTGGGTCTAGTCCATCACATGATTCTCCTAATGATGTGATCCCATTATCAAGTAACAACACTTGCCTATGGCCAGGAAACCTTGACCATCTTTGATCAACGAGGTAGTCGACTAGAGGCTTACTAGGGACAGTGTTTTGTCTATGTATCCACACCAGAACTGTATGTGTGTTAGATTTATTACAATGGTTCCACGGGCAAAGCATGATCAACACCAGAACTGTATGTGTGTTAGATTTATTACAATGTAATTCACATGGCGATGTGAGGACTAGATTATTGACTCTAGTGCAACTGGGAGACTGTTGGAATTATGCCCTAGAGGCAATGATAAATAAGTTATTATTATAATTCATGTATCAAGATAATCGTTTATTATCCATGCTATAATTGTATTGAATGAAGTCTTAGATACATGTGTGGATACATAGACAAAACACTGTCCCTAGCAAGCCTCTAGTTGGCTAGCCAGTTGATCAAGGATAGTCAAGGTCTTCTGACTATGTGCAAGGTGTTGTTGCTTGATAACTGGATCACATCATTAGGTGAATCATGTGATGGACTAGACCCAAACTAATAAACGTAGCATGTTGATCGTGTCATTTTGTTGCTACTGTTTTCTGCGTGTCAAGTATTTATTCCTATGACCATGAGATCATATAACTCACTGGCACCGGAGGAATGCCTTGTGTGTATCAAACGTCACAACGTAACTGGGTGACTATAAAGATGCTCTACAGGTATCTCCGAAGGTGTCCTTTGAGTTAGTATGGATCAAGACTGGGATTTGTCACTCCGTGTGACGGAGAGGTATCTCGGGGCCCACTTGGTAATACAACATCACACACAAGCCTTGCAAGCAGTGTGACTTAGTGTAAGCCACGGGATCTTGTATTACGGAACGAGTAAAGAGACTTGTCGGTAAACGAGATTGAAATAGGTATGCGGATACTGACGATCGAATCTCGGGCAAGTAACATACCGAAGGACAAAGGGAATGACATACGGGATTATATGAATCCTTGGCACTGAGGTTCAATCGATAAGATCTTCATAGAATATGTAGGATCCAATATGGGCATCCAGGTCCCGCTATTGGATATTGACCAGGAGTCCCTCGGGTCATGTCTACATAGTTCTCGAACCCGCAGGGTCTGCACGCTTAAGGTTCGACGATGTTTTATGCGTATTTGAGTTATATGGTTGGTTACCGAATGTTGTTCGGAGTCCCGGATGAGATCACGGACGTCACGAGGGTTTCCGGAATGGTCCGGAGACGAATATTGATATATAGGATTACCTCATTTGATTTCCAGAAAGTTTTCGGCATTACCGGGAATGTACCGGGAGTGGCGAATGGGTTCCGGATGTTCACCGGGGGGGCTGCCCACCCGGGGAAGCCCATAGGCCTTAGGGGTGCTGCACCAGCCCTTAGTGGGCTAGTGGGACAGCCCAAGAGGCCCTATGCGCAGGAGATAGAAAAAATCAAAGAGAAAAAAGGGAAGTGGGAAGGTAGAGAAGGACTCCACCTTCCAATCCTAGTTGGACTAGGATTGGAGGAGGACTCCTCCTCCCCCCCCTTCGGCCGACCCCTTGAGGCTCCCTTTAGCCTCAAGGCAGGTCCCTCCCCCTCCCTCCTATATATACTGAGGTATTAGGGCTGATTTGAGACAACTTTGGCACAACAGCCCGACCACATACCTCCACGGTTTTTCCTCTAGATCGTATTTCCGCGGAGCTCGGGCGGAGCCCTGCTGAGATAGATCATCACCAACCTCCGGAGCACCGTCACACTGCCGGAGAACTCATCTACCTCTCCATCTCTCTTGCTGGATCAAGAAGGCCGAGATCATCGTCGAGCTGTACGTGTGGTGAACGCGGAGGTGCCGTCCGTTCGGCACTAGATCAGAGCGGATCGTGGGACGGATCACGGGATGGTTCGTGGGGCGGATCGAGGGACGTGAGGACATTCGACTACATCAACTGCATTTCTTAACGCTTCCTGCTGTGCGATCTACAAGGGTACGTAGATCGGAAATCCCCTCTCATAGATGGACATCACCATGATAGGTCTTCGTGCGCGTAGGAAATTTTTTGTTTCCCATGCGACGTTCCCCAACATATAGTTGATATGATCAATATGGAGATGTTCACCACTGAAACTATACTCAACTCACTTGATGATCGGACTTGAGTTAGTGGATTTGGATCATGTGCCACTCAAATGACTAGAGGGATGTCTATTTTGAGTGGGAGTTATTAGTAATATGATTAGCTAAACTCAATTATCACGAACATAGTCAAAAAGGTCTTTGCAAATTATGTTGTAGCTTGCGCTGTAGCTCTACTGTTTTTATATGTTCCTAGAGAAAATTTAGTTGAAAGATGATAATAGCAATTTTGTGGACTCAGTCCGTAAACTGAGGATTGTCCTCATTGCTGCACAGAGGGCTTATGTCCTTAATGCACTGCTCGGTGTGCTGAACCTCGAGCGTAGTCTGTGTATGTTGCGAACATCTGACATACACGTTTTTCATGACTACGTGATAGTTCAGTGCGTAATGCTTAACGACTTAGAATTGGGGCGCCGAAGACGTTTTGAAATGTCATGGAACATATGAGATGTTCCAAGAGATGAAGTTGGGATTTCATGCTCGTGCCCTTGTTAAGAGGTATGAGACCTCCGACAAGATTCTTTGTCTACAAAGTAAGGGAGAAAATCTCAATCGTTGAGCATGTGCTCAGACTATCTGAGTGCTACAATCGCTTGAATCAAGTGGGAGTTGATCTTCCAGATGAGATAGTGATGGTTCTCCAAAGTCACTGCCACCAAGCTACTCGAGCTTTGTGATGAACTACAACATATCAAGGATACATATGATGATCCTTGATCTATTCGCAATGTTTGACACTGCGAAAGTAGAAATCAAGTACGAGCATCAATTGTTGATGGTTAGTAAAACCACTAGTTTCAAGAAAGGGCAAGGGTAAGAAGGGATACTTTATGAAACGGCAAAACAGTTGTTGCTCTAGTGAAGAAACCTTGGGTTGAACCCAAACCCGAGACTAAGTGCTTCTGTTATGAGGAAAACGGTCACTGAGGCGGAACTACCCTAGATACTTGGTAGATGAGAAGGCTGGCAAAGTCGACAAAAGTATATTGGATATACCTGACATTGATGTGTACCTTACTAGTATTCCTAGTAGCACCAGGGTATTAGATACCGGTTCAGTTGCTAAGTGTTAGTAACTCGAAGTTATAGCTACGGATTAAAAGCATACTAGCAAGGGTGAGGTGACGATGTGTGTTGGAAGTAATTCTAAGGTTGATGTGATCAAACATCGCACGCTCCCTCTACCATCGTGATTGGTGTTAAACCTAAATAATTGTTATTTGGTGTTTGCGTTGAGCATGAACATGATTGGATCGTGTTTATTGCAATACGATTATTCATTTAAAAGATAATAATGTTTATTCTATTTGCTTGAATGATTACCTTCAATGGTTTGTTGAATCTCGATTGTAGTGCTACACATGTTCATAATATTGATGCCAAAAGATACGAAGTAGGAATGATAGTACCACTTACTTGTGGCACTGCCACTTGAATCATGTTGGTATAAAATGCATTAAGAAGCTCCATGCTGATGGATCTTTGTACTCACTCAGTTTTGAAACGTTTGAGACATGCAAACCATACCTATTGGTATAAACGCATGAAGAAACTCCATGCAGATGGGTCATTTGGACTCACTTGATTTTGAATCACTTGAGACATGCAAATCATACCACATGGGCAAGATGACTGAAGGCCTCGTTACCAGTGAGATGGAACAAGAAAGTACTTGTTGGAAGTAATACATTTTTTATGTGTGCAGTCCAATGAGTGCTGAGGCACGCAATGGATATCGTTATGTTCTTACTTCACTCACGATTTGAGTAGATACAGGAGTATTTACTTAATGAATCACAAGTCTGAAATATTGAAAAGTTCAAAGCTATTTCAGGGTGAAGATCAATGTGACAAGAGGATAAACTGTCTACGATATGATCATAGAGATGAATATCTGAGTTGCGAGTTTTGGTACACAGTTAAGACAATGTGGAAATTGTTTCGCAATTCATGCCACCTAGAAGACCAGAGTGTGATGGTGTGTCCGAATGTCATAGCCGCGCCCTATTGGATATAGCGCATACTATGATGTCTCTTATCGAAATACCACTATAGTTTTGGGTTAGGCATTAGATACAACCGCATTCACTTTAAATAGAGCACCACGTAATTCCGTTGAGATGACACCGTATGAACTATGGTTTGGAGAAACCTAAGGTGTCGTTTCTTGAAAGTTTGGGGCTACGACGCTTATGTGAAAAAGTTTCAGTGTGATAAGCTCAAACCCAAAGAGGATAAATGCATCTTCATAGGATATCCAAAACAGTTGGGTACATCTCCTATCTCAGATCCGGAAGCAAAGTGTTTGTTCCTAGAAACGGGCCCTTTGTCGAGGAAAGGTTTCTCTTGAAAGAATTGAGTGGGAGGGTGGTGGAACTTGATGAGGTTATTGAACCGTCACTTCAACCAGTGTGTAGCAGGGCGCAGGAAGTTGTTCCTGTGGCGCCTACGCCAATTGAAGTGGAAACTGATGATAGTGATCATTAAGCTTCGGATCAAGTTACTACAAACCTCGTAGGTCAACAAGGTTGCGTACTGCTACAGAGTAGTACGGTAACCCTGTCTTGGAGGTCATGTTGTTGAACAACAATGAACCTACGAGCTATGGAGAAGCGATGGTGGGCCCGAATTCCGGCAAATGGCTGGAGGCCATGAAATCCGAGACAGGATCCATGTATAAAAACAAAGTATAGACTTTGGAAGAACTACTTGATGGTCGTAAGACTATTAAGTACATATGGATCTTTAAAAGGAAGACATACAAGGATGGTGAAATGTCACCATTAAGAAAAGCTCGGCTTATCGCAAAGATGTTTCCGACAAGTTCAAAGAGTTGACTATGATGAGACTTTCTCACTCGTAGCGATGCTAAAAGTCTATTGGAATTATGTTAGCAGTTGCTGCATTATTTATGAAATATTGCACATAGGATGTCAAAACATTGTTTCCTCGACGGTTTCCTTGAGGAAAGGTTGTATGTTATACAACCAGAAGGTTTTGTCGATCCTAAGGATGCTAACAAGTATGCAAGCTCCAACGATCCTTCTATGGACTGGTGCAAGCATCTTGGAGTTGGAATATACGCTTTGATGAGATGTTCAAAGCTTTTGGGTTTATACAAGGTTTATGAGAAACTTGTATTTCCAAAGAAGTGAGTGGGAGCACTATAGAATTTCTGATAAGTATATGTGGTTGACATATTGTTGAATCGGAAGTAATTTAGAATTTCTGGAAAGCATAAAGGGTTGTTTGAAAGGAGTTTTTCAAAGGAAAACCTGGATAGAGCTACTTGAACATTGAGCATCAAGATCTATAGATCAAAACGCTAAATAGAACTTTCAATGAAAAGCATGCCTTGACAAGTTTTTGAAGGAGTTCAAAATAGATCAGCAAAGAAGGAGTTCTTGGCTATGTTGTAAGGTGTGAATTTGAGTAAGACTCAAAGCCCGACCACGGTAGAAGAAAGAGAAAGCACGGAGGTCGTCCCCTATGCTTTAGCCATAGGCTCTAAAGTATGCCATGATGTGTACCGCACCTGATGTCTACCTTGCCATGAATCTGTCAAGGGGTACAAAGAGTGATCCAGGATTGAATCACTGAACAACGGTGAAAGTTATCCTTAGTAACTAATGGACTAAGGAATTTTTCTCGATTATGGAGGTGATTAAAGAGTTCGTCGTAAAGGGTTACGTTGATGCAAGCTTTGACACTAATCCGAATAACTCTATGGAGTAAAGCAGATTCGTATAGTGGAGCAGTCATTTGGAATAGTTCCAAATGGCACGTAGTAGCAGCATCTACAGGATAACATAGAGATTTGTAAAGCACACACAGATCTGAAAGGTTCAGACTCGTTGACTAAAACATCTCTCACAAGCAAGATGTGATCAAACCCCAGAACTGTATGGGTGTTGGATTGGTTAAAATCACATAGTGATGTGAACTAGATTACTGACTCTACTGCAAGTGGGAGACTGTTGGAAATATGCCCTAGAGGCAATAATAAATTAGTTATTATTATATTTCTTTGTTCATGATAATTGTTTATTATCCATGCTATAATTGTATTGATTGGAAACACAAATACATGTGTGGATACGTGGACAAAACACTGTCCCTAGTAAGCCTCTAGTTGACTAGCTCGTTGATCAAAGATGGTTAAGGTTTCCTAACCACACGCAAGTGTTGTCACTTGTTAACGGGATCACATCAGTGGGAGAATGATGTGATGGACAGGCCCCAAACTATAAATGTAGCGTATGATCGTGTAAGTTTATTGCTACTGTTTTCTGCATGTCAATGTATCTGTTCCTATGACCATGAGATCATGCAACTCCCGGACACCGGAGGAATACCTTCTGGGTTATCAAACGTTGCAACGTAACTGGGTGACTATAAAGGTTCTCTACAGGTATCTCCAAAGGTGAATGTTGGGTTGGCATGGATCAATACTGAGATTTATCACTCCGTGTGACGGAAAGGTATCTCGGACCCCACTCGGTAATACAACATCACAACAAGCCTTGCAAGCAATGTGACTAAGGAGTTAGTTATGGGATCTTGTATTACGAAACGAGTAAAAAGACTTGCCGGTAACGACATTGAACTAGGTATGAAGATACCAACGATTGAATCTCGGGCAAGTAACATACCGAAGGACAAAGGGAACAGCATACGGGATTAACTGAATCCTTGACATAGAGGTTCAACCGATAGAGATCTTCTAGAATATCTGGGAGCCAATATGGACATCCAGGTACCGCTATTAGTTATTGAGAGGAGAGTGTCTCAGGTCATGTCTGCATAGTTCTCGAACCCGCGGGGTCTGCACACTTAAGGTTCGGTGATGTTCCGGTATAGTTGAGTTATATGTGTTGGTGACCGAAGGTTGTTCGGAGTCCCGGATGAGATCCCGGACGTCATGAGGGTTTATGGAATGGTCTGGAAACGAAGATTGATATATAGGAAGTCCTATTTTGATCACCAGAAAGGTTTTGGGCTCATCAGTAGTGTACCGGGAGTGCGGGGAGGGGTGCCGGGGATCATCGGGGGGGTGTCACGCCCCAAGGGGTCTCATGGGCTGTGGAAAGAGATAAATCAGCCCCTAGTGGGCTGGAATAAGTTCCCACTAAGGCCCATAAGGTTTAAGAAGGAAAAAAAAGGTGGAAAGAGTTTCCAAGTGGGAAGGAGGAATCCTACTCCAAATAGGATTGGAGTAGGACTCCTCCTACTCTCCCTTGCACAAGGGAAGAGAAAGGTTGCCCTAGGGCGCAGCCCTCTCCCTCCTCTCCTCCTATATATACTAAGGGTTTTGAGGTTGTTAGACACAACAGAAAACAACCACGTGCTGCCCTCTCTCTCTAGATCTGTTTCTCCTCTAGTTTCAGTGGTGCTCAGGCGAAGCCCTGCTGGAATAGCACCACCAACACCACCACCACGCCGTCGTGCTGGAGAACTCATCTACTTCTCCGCCCCTCTTGCTGGATCAAGAAGACGGAGATCCTCATCGAGCTGTACGTGTGCTGAACGCGAAGGTGTCGTCCGTTCAGCACTAGATCGGGATGGATCGTGATGGGATCGCGGGATGGATCGTGATGAGATCGTGGGACGGGCTGCGATTTGAATCGCGAAGATGTTCCACTACATCAACCGCGTTATATACGCTTCCGCTTAGCGATCTACAAGGGTATGTGGATCCGATCTCCCTCTCGTAGATGATCATCACCATGATAGGTCTTCGTGTGCGTAGGAAATTTTTTGTTTTCCATGCAACGTTCCCCTTCACAGACCTCCTGGCAGTGCTTGCGCACAGGCCGATTTGGTGCTAACCTTGGGCTCGATTTGGGCCAAAAGGGGCTGACCCGCTCTATCCGACGTCGGGAGCTGGCCGACGGTGTGGGCGATGCTGACTCAGCCTGAATAATGGTGGATTGGCCCGGTTATTCTTCAAGCATAGGTCATCGATCACCTTGATGTGGACCTCCTTGATCAAGACGCCGACGAGTTCCGGTCTTCCTCTGCGTGATTCCGTTGATTGGCGCATGGCGTCATTGGATATCCTGATCGGAATCAAAGCGGTTGTGCGCTCCCTTATCTTCGGCCACTGAGGCTTTGTGAGGGTGTGACGCGAAGCTTCACTTTATTGATGAGGCCATGGGACATGTCTAAATGTAGATTTTCATGGCACTAACAGAGGTGAAGAAAGTTTTGATTGCAATAGGAGGTTTGTAATAGTGTAAAGATATTTTGGTGCAGATGAAAAAGGGTGACATAGGTTCTTCCTATGTGTCGGATGTTCGTGACTTGCAGCAACGACCTTGGCAAGAGGGAGCGGCAACACAGGTGAACTGCATCTTTTGGTGTTGCTCGAGCACCAAGTCGTGCTGCTCGAGCACCAAGTCGTGATTTTCAGGGGTGAAAGCTCAAGCTCAAGGCGTTGTTTTGTGAAATTGGATTTTCTCCAAGATGAAAACTCAAGATCTTCGATCGGACGACGACAATGCTGGAGCATTGTTTCCTTCTTGAAGGTGTCACTTTTGGAGATTTTCTTTTTGCGGTTCAGGTGTGGTTAGAGTGTTGTTGTTGTCTCTTTCATCACGGTGACGGGTCTTTGATTTATATTTCTCTTTTTTTGCATGTGTGCATCCGTGATGTCTTTGGATATCTTGTTGATGCAGAGGCTGAATGTAATTAGTACCGCCACGATATTAATGTATTCCCTTTGTCAAAAAAAATAAAAACGGAGGGAGTAGGACAATAGGGAGTAGAGAGGATTTTGGTGTAGACTAGGGCCCTGTTTGGATCCCACTGCAAGAGCTAGTTTGAGCTGAACTAGCTCCCAAAGTATCCAAACACATGGGCTAGTTTGGGTTAGATGCAAACTAACCCACCAAAAAAACTAGCCTTGAGAAGAGGTGCTAATTGGAGCTAGTTGGGGATGGACAGGTAAAAATAACAATATTTTGAACGCATCGGATCCTTTCCTCTCCATCCTCCCGCATCGCACGTCGCTTGGCCTGCTCGCCCCGCTCGGCCGCGCTCGCCCCGCCCGCCGCGCTCGCCCCGTTGGCCGCGCTCGCGCCGCCGGCCCTACTCGCCCCCGCCGGCCGCGCTCGCCCCGCTCGGCCTGCTCGCCCCGCCGGCCGCGCTCGCCTCGCTCGGCCTGCTCGCCCCGCCGGCTGCGCTCGCCCCGCTCGGCCTGCTCGCCCCGCCCGGCCGCGCTCGCCCCGCCGTCCGCGCTCGCCCCGCTCGGCCTGCTCGCCCCGCCGGCCGCGCTCGCCCCCGCTCGCCCCGTCGGCCGCGCTCGCCCCGCTCGGCCTGCTCGCCCCGCCGTCCGCGCTCGCCCCGCTCGGCCTGCTCGCCCCCGCTCGCCCCGCTCGGCCTGCTCGCCCCGCCGTCCGCGCTCGCCCCGCTCGGCCTGCTCGCCCCGCCGTCCGCGCTCGCCCCGCTCGGCCTGCTCGCCCCCGCTCGCCCCGCTCGGCCTGCTCGCCCCCGCCGGCCACCTCCGTCGCGTCCCGTCCAGGCCGCCTCGTCCGCCTGCCACCGGTCGCCTCCATCCTTCTCCATACCCCTGCACCAGGCCTACACAAAAGCTGGCCACAACAAATCCCGGTTAAAAGATACACATGATTGAAAAAGTGCATTTATTGTCAAACTAACCTTTGCATCCAAACACCACCAAAGGCTAGAGTTAGTTCATGGTTAGACTAAAGTTAGAAACTAACTCTAACCTCTAGCCAAGTTAGGGCATGTTTCGTTTCAATAAGTCAGGTGACTTAAAACCAGTGACTTATAAGTCACGCCTGTTTGGTTGTCATATGACTTATAAGTCACTTGACCACACATTTTCATGTAAAAGTAGGTGACTTATAAATTTTAAGTTGGGGTGGAGCAACTTATGACTTATAAGTTGGGGTGACTTATAAGTTGAATCCGTTTGATAAAATAAGTCACTTTTTACACTTTTCAACTTATAAGTTGATAACTTATTTGAAACCGAACACGGCCTAGAGTATCTAAACAGGGCCTAGTATGAGCACCAGAACAGCACATGCTGCCGATCTTTAAAAAAAAAGGCACATGCCGTCATGATTCACGGCCGATGTGCATGCTACACTGACACTACTTTCCGTTAGGTAAAAAGTAGCCGAGGGAAGGAAGACGGTACTCCTGAATTGCGACTAATTTACTGGGCCTCCCGCAAATGCCACTGATCTCCCGCACTAGTCCAGTCCAGGTAGACTGCATGGGACTGTTGCCGTGGTACGTGCATTGCCGTGTACAGTACTAGAATAAGTAGGAGTAGTATCTATGCGTCCTTATATAAAGGCGCAAAAGTGGAAATTAACACGGATATATATAGCTCATAAATTAAAAATCACATTACTAGTATAGAAACCAGTGACCAGTCTTTCTCAAGGGCCACATCATACGTACCAAAAGGTGACCACCAACTTTGTTTAACTCCTACGCAAAAAGTTAAATAAATAAAAAACTCATACGCGAGTTAAGTAGGCGACCACCGTTCACCGACATGTGCTCTCTGCGTCCGCGCGCTCATCCACGCACACGCACTAATCACTAGTTTAATCGCGCGGCAGCACTAAGCTATGGCGGATCACACAATATCTCTTCCTCTTTTAGATAACAATAAAATAATAAAATAAAGGGCGAACGGAATCATATAAAAATCATTTTGGCGCATTCATTATTTCATTCACCCGGCCGCTAATCATTTGAGAGGGCTGCTATGGATTATCCGGATGATTTTTTTCTATTTAGGATCAGCATTCTTATGATCATTGAATTACAACAAAAGTCATCACAATAGCCAATCATCGCAGTGCCATTGCAGCCTAGGCAAAGCTCCAACGTAGCATCTATGGCATCCCGACGAGCTCCATTGCAATCTCAGGGGAGCTTTAATGCAGCACTGCCGCTCCGGTGAAGCTTATTGCAACTCCGGCCAAGCTCCATTACAGCCTCGTACTGCTTCGACGAAGCTTCATTGCAACTCCGGTCAAGCTCCATTGCAGCCTCGATGGAGCGCCGACGGCTCTGACGAAGCTCCATTGCAGTCTTGACAAAGCGTCGACGACTCCGGCAAAGCTCGATTGCAATTCTGTCAATTCTGTCAGGGCTCAATTGCAACTCTCGTGGAGCTCCAACACAGCAACGGCGACGCCACCGGAACCACCACAGCAGCGACCCCTCCCCCACGATCGCGCCCCGTCTCAACGTCGGGATGGAACCACCACAGCGGCAACGCCACCGGAACCGCCGTCGTGTTCGCAAACGAAGCGTCGCCGCCGCACACCTACCACAGCAGAACTACCACAGGTCGCCGTCCGATTCCCACCGCACCCAATCACCATGCAAGCTCTGCCTTGGCGCCGAGCCTGGCCACCGGGACCGGAAGCTGGCCATTGTGGCCGGCAGCGGATGCTGATTTTCTGATTTGGAAGCAGAACGAACCAGCAGTGGGGGAGAAGATAAGGTAATCGGCGCCTCGCCGCATGGGACACGCGTCATAGCGACGAGGCGACGGCGACCTGGGCGTCGTTGTTATCATCCGCCTGATTCTAATGATTTTCCATCATTTGAGCGATTTTCCATCATTTGAGCCAGAGTAACTTTACGGTTAATTCGTTGGGCGAGCAGCAGGACATGTAATGTTAAGAGAGGTTTGTTAGTTGTTGACGAGGTGACTTGTCTAAGTGCACCAACCTATGAAAAGTAGAGCGGCCACCGACTTACCCTTGACAAACGGCGAGCCAGTCTGCTCCTCTGGTACCCTCTCCTCCTCTGCAACCAGTCTGCAAGCAGGATTTGATCTCAGTACCACGGAAGCTGTTGAGAAGCAGGCACAGGCCGGAGCATGTGAAGCAGCTCGCCTGTCCTGTCATCCACATGCCCACAACGGGGTGAGCAACTTGAGAATGCGACGGGCCGTTGGCGTCCACCTCAAGCACGGAATTCTCTCTCCCTCTCTCCCGGTCCCGGGCTTGATCTCAATTTGCAACCTCTGCCAGGGAATGGTGTTGGGTATCCTTCCTGTCCTGCCAAAGCACAGTCTCAGATACAATCATAGATCAGCGATGCCAGCCGACAGTCTCAGCAGCGGAATCATCAGCAACCCAAAAGGGAAATAATGAATCATACTTAAGTATATACCTTAAGGTCCTTGCTGTAGGCCCTGGCTATCATAGATCATTGCTCGGATCTCAGCTGCAGTCTAAAAAAGGGTAAACAGCATGCAGAGATTCGGGAAGATAATTAAACACTAGCCAAAAACCAGCATGCAAATGCGTCTAAAAAAGGGTAAACGGCATGCAGAGATTGGGGAAGATTAATCACGAGCCAAAAACCAGCAAAAAAACAGGATGCAAATGCGTGACCTGCCATTCTCAAACCAGAATCATCGGACCCCATACCAGGTTCAGCTAAATATGCTGATACAACTGTCTTAGCTAATACACACACAAAAAAAGCGCAACATCTACATGAATCCTATCATTTCTGGAAATGAGGATTGAGGAGCCCAGAGATCTCAAGAAACCCAACACGCTCGCGCCCTCCAAAAATCTTCTTCAGTTTCTCGTCGCAGACTATTATCTTCTTGTTCTCGGGATCCTGCTTGCAAAAACACATAGATTTAGAAAAGAAAAAGAAAAGGTGCTATATGAAAACAGAAGGTATTGTTTGCAAGGTCAAGCCATTAACATTGTGTGTGCGAAAAAAGCTGCACTGCATAATGAAAAAATTACAAGGGCCAATGAGCAACAGCAAATGCATTAGCTAGAACTATGACAACCAATTATCTTAGTATGTCTCTTTTTAGTGGCAGCCAATTTCTTTTTTAAGTACCGCTCTAGTCTCTTACTGAACAATGAACAATGAACACAACAAAAATGGTCTTATATATTAAAAATATAATAATAACTAGTTTATCTTCTTATGGGACAATACAGTAAACCTCTTCCACAAGTAGACAATTTTTAATTTTGGTTCCGGTGCTATTAGTACACATACCACATTTTGATCCACAAAGGTAAGTAATACTTAAGCAGCATTTGGATCCAAATAGGTAATGTTATGAACTAGGGAATTTGTGGGTGGGGGTGAAGTGACCAAGAAAGAACCTGTAAGACTGAACGCACAATGGTGGCAACTTGTTTGTTAAAGTAAAGATCTTAAGCAACTAACAGATAATCTAGGGACAAGCTAATGATAAAGAATAACTAACAAGCAGGTCTTCCCCCAGAATGCATCCATAGCAGTTAAGTACACAAAAAGTTACAAAACCACAGGCAACTGAGGTAAAAAAATTATGCAGGCCATAAAATTATACAAGATTGAAGGCCACACCAGAACTTAAAGTTACTAGCAATGGATGTTCAGTAAGCACGTTCACAGCAATAGCATCTTTGGCTTGTGGTCCAGGTAGTTATAAATATGGGCCCTGTGTTTGAATATGGGTGTGCGTGGGCAGTTATAATGATTCATACAGCACTGAGGCTGGGAGGTTCAACCTTTTAAGTTAAAGCTTGCATTAATGAGGTGGTTTCCTTGAAAATATTATGTGCATTCTATGTAAACGGCTCCCTCTATACCAAAATATATGTCGTTGTAGTAGCTGAACTTTAGCTACTCCATCGACATATATTCCGGTACAGAGGGAGTACATCTGTGCATATGACATATCTTTTCAAGATTGGCAAGAAATACGGTTACAGTAATGTGGTGGAAATCCTCTACAAGCACTCTGTTTTACTTCTCTATTTGTAGATAGGTTAATAGTTAATCAAGAGGGCTAAATAATGTTGTACTGCAATACATTCTGTATGATAAAGTAGTGTCCCTTGTTTTGCAACAGAAATAAAATAAGATTGCAATCTTTTCTGTTATCACTAGTTTCCAAAGTAATGACCGTCTCATTTTCCACCCTTATTACCGGTAAAAACAAAGGTATGACAAGTTCACAGATATTTTGGCACAGTCAAGTGCCCAGTAACAAGCATGCCGTCTGCAACTAAGCTACCTACGTGCAAGGTGCTTAATAGTCAGGCCTATAACGTAACCGGGTGGGGAATTGTGCCACATTCCAAGGTCTTACATGCACAGGATCCTCATTTTCGGACGCTTCTTCAATAATCTTGCTGCAGGTGTGTGCATGAAATCGATTTTCTGCAGGTGCATATTTCAAATTTTAGACCTCATGTGGACCGTGGGTATTTCTCATGTACCAGATGTGCTTGTGCACTAGTAATCCTTAGCAGTTTCTATGTAAATATGAAAGAGAAGTGCCAGCCTTGTAGTTCGCATACATATCAGAGTGCACCTTTGAACCTCTCCAGTAGCACATACTTCATCTCTTTCCATATTACAGCCGGGGTTTAACATTTCACTGAAATTCTTCATAATACAAACAGGACAAATTCAAACTAAATTTATAGCTTTCATCAAAATTCATCGATTTTTCATCAGACCTAAATAATTGCGAAGTTACAAAGACTCTGGTCATTAGGATGGGGACAGTTTTGGCTGTGTGCATCTTAGCTATGCATAGGCCAGGTGCTGCTCATCCTGCGTTGTATCTGCTTGATGCTACACTATGAGATAATAAAAGTTCACTTTATAGAAAAAAATAGGATGGGGACTGAGTAACTTCAATGGTCAAGTTTAAATCCTGACCACAGTCCGCATTTATGTTCAGAAGATTTGCATCACTTTAAGGTCAATCCTACACAGTTTAACAAGGGCATTGGCCAATGACATATCCAGACGATGAGCTTATTCCCAAATTCAGTGCTTGCATGGACATCCCAAAAATGAACAAAACAGACAAATACCCCAAATTTCCCGCCAACACAGGATTGAAATCTGAGCCCATCGCAACATACGGCATGAGCGGTCCATACTCAATAGTCCCAGACAGACCCTCACCCAAGCCCCTCCTATTATTCGCTTGACCATAGACAGCATTAGTTTTGCATCCTGCTTTTTGCTATACAACATATCCGGAAACAGAACCAGCAAATTAATGAGGCTACAAATCCAACCGAAATATTCAAAACGCCTTCATCCACAAACCATGAAACTACAGACACAAACTGCACTCCATGAAACATACCGTTAATTATCATAATCCACCACGACGGGTACAAAAAACAAATAACATCCACGACAGGTAGAAAAAACAAATAACATCGAAGTTTTTCTTCCTGGAGACTTCGGTCTACGTCTGCTCCTCCACTTCCTACCTCACTGCCTCTCGGGTGAAAACCCTAACTCCGGTAGGCGGCGGCGGCATCCTTGACGTCGTGACATTCCTGAAGGCATCACCTTGAGGGCTGAGTGGTGGTGGGCACTATGTGGGTCCTTGACAGTTGCTGGTGGTGGGCACTGCCTCGGGGGAAACCCTAAAATCTGACTTTCCAGATCGGACGATGGCGGTACTGCAGTGCAGTTTCTCTCTTGGGAGCATCGTTTGTAGAGCAGCGCTGGATGACAGAGGCAAGAGATGGAGCGGCTACGTCTGGCCCGAAGATTTGGTGGAACTATCAAGTCATGCCTGGCCGACAGGTGCTATGCTAAGTCATGCCTGGTTGGTAGGTGCTACGCACGATAGTTCTTCCAGAATCTTCGTGTCTGGACTAATGAGCGCAGGACGGTGGCGCTGTTTGACGCCGTGGTGGAGTCGATCATCTTGCACGAAGCTTTCGATGGAGATGTCAAGTCATGCCTGGCCGACAGGTGCTACGTTGTGTCATGCCTGGTCGGCAGGTGCTACACACGACAGATCTTGCAGAATCTTCGCGTCTGGACTGATGAGCCTTGGTGGCGTCGACGGATGGACGGACTGGCAAGGATGATACAAATCTCTCTGCTGAAGATGGGTTAGCGGCCTGATGATGATGGCGGCATCTAAAACGTGTGCATGTGGTGTACGCTTTAGGTCTGCTGCACCGGTTGTGGGTTCCGATACGTTATGTGGATGTATCGGTGACGACACCGGTTTTATATATGGGGAGTGAGAGCACTCCACATTATCGAGTTTTATAGGTGTGAGTGGTGGCTTCGGATGGTTTGATGTATGTTCTTGTTAGACCTATGTTGAATAATTAATAAAAATGACCGTATGCATCGATTGATGCAGAGGCCGGGGGTTTGAACCTCCTTTTCCAAAAAAAAAATGAAGTTGCAGGCACAAAACTATCATATTCATATCTAGGACCATTTACACCTAAAACCCTAAAATGGAACAAAACATCAAGGTAGTAGAGAGAAGAAGGGAGTGGATTACCTGGAGGTTGTTTCCCTTGATGTGCGCCCAGATGATCTTGAGCGCCTCTGTCCGGGGCAGCTCCGCCGCGCCTCCGACAAACTCCCTTAGCTCCGGAGAAATGGGCTTAGGCTTCATGATCCCGCTCGCTGCCCTCTTCTTCTTTGGCTTCGGCTTCCCTTCCGCCTCCGCCTCCGCCCCCGCCCCCTCCGCCGCCGCCGCGACAACCCTGACCGCCACGCGCCCGGCCACCGGCGCCCTCAACCGGAACGCTGCCACCGAGGCAGAAGCCACGGGCGGGCCACGCCTCAGCGCGGCGGGAAACGCGAGGAGCTCGCCGGAGCGGATGGCTGTCGCCGACATCGCCGGTGGGTGCGCCGCTCAGGGTTTTGGAACGGGGTTAATGGGGGATAGGGTTTGTGGTGGTGGTGAAGTGATGAGGTGCGAGTGAGAGGCCCCGGTGGACTAGTAGAACGGGTGGGGCGCGCGTCAGCCGTCGGATGGACAAGGGGGAGTGGTCGGACGGCTGGTATTGGCGCAAGCGCGTGTGTTTGAAAACCTTATCGCTTCGTGGGAGGCAACGGTAAGATAATAAATCAAGAACGCGGAGCAAATTACGCAAAACTGCTGCTTTTTAGGTTGTTTAATTGTTCAATGAAATCAGCCCTTGCAAATTCATTGAATACACACAAATACTAGACGCCTCCACGAACAATGTGTCATGTGTTATTGTACGCTACACTAAATAATTCTAATGCCCACCTAAGATTATATTGCTGGATCACTAGATCGAGTTTATCACTAGATACTCAGTTACCGTAATGAAAGTATAGTTGATGATCCGTGTAATCGGTCGGATGAGTTGCTCCTCCTTGTGTAACCGATCTCCCGCAAATAATTTCTTGCGGATCCCTCGAACAATTCCTTATGGTTCGCTCTAACGATACGTCCAAACACCGCAAATGCAATGCCTCCAACATATCCACACGTACAGGGAGTAGCGTCGAGCAACAAACTGTTAGCCCGGCATGGGGCATAGGAAGTGGTGGCGACGATTGTTCATGGGAAGGGGCGGCGACGGCTCGATGAGTGATCGGTCACAAAAGGCCTCAAACGTGCACGCTGAACGACAACCCATATATCCAGCCCAAATATCGGGCGGATATGGAAAGGCCCGAGCACGTCCGTCACGTCGGACTCAGCCCACACTGGCCCACCCAACCCCACATATGTTCATTCTAACCCTCTTCACGGACCAAACCCTAGCCACTTGTGACACCCATGTATTCATGCTACAGTAAACCATGAGGTTAAGCTAATGCTTTTACTAAACAATGTTTGATCACTTTGAATCGTATCTAATTTCAAATTCCACCACTAGAAGGGATTTAAATTTAATGTGAGAAATAAAATTCTCAAACATAGTGGAAAAACTGTTGAACACTTAGCAAATATTTTAAAACAAACAATGTTAAGGAAAACAACATCATCAACTTGCTCGTGTAGACTCTAGCATTTTAAAACAGAGCCATAAAGATTTTTAAATACCATTTAATTTAATGGAAATTCATACTTTTTCAATTAAGTCCCGAACTTTTTATAGCAATGCCATAAATTGCAATATATTTAATGAACCAGGTTCCCTATTTTACAAAAGTCATTTTGATATTGAAATAAAGTCAAACAAAAGCCTTTTAAAAGAAATAAAAAAGATAAAATAAAAGGAAAATGGGGCAGTGTGCCACGAGGCTCTAAGGAGCTACAACGTCGGCCCGGCCCACCTTGACCCCGTCGTCCTCCTCCTGTTCATCATGGGCGACGTGGTCACACCCCATGCCGTGGCGGCCATCCGCCGGCTCTTCAACGACGATAAGGCCGCCCCGACCCCATGGGCGCCCTGGAACCCTAGCCGCCTCCCATTTTCCCTTTGGCGCCCTCAAGCTTGCCCCCTAACTCCCCTCGCTCGGAATCGCGTCGTTGTTGCCATGGTCGTTGCGTAGCAGCTACTGCGGGCCCTCCCGCTCCTCGCCGACGCGTCCACGAGCTCTGTCGTCTCCTTCTCCTTCGACTACGCCGAGCCATTGGAGCGCGAAGGCACCACATCGTCGCTATCACCCCTTCTTCCTTCTCGGATCGCCGCTGCTCCTCGCTACCAATATCGCCGCCTCGAGCCTCCCCCGAGACCACCTGAGCACACCTGCACACTCCCGATGAGTTGTCGCTCATCCCCCTCTTTCCCCGGTCCTCCACATTCCCCGTAGCCCCCTAGCAGCCATGGCTATCACTCGACTCCGCTCGAGCTCGACGTCGGCGAGCCTCCGACGACCAAATGGTCTTGGGCTCGTGCTCTTGGGCTCCCCCGTGACGCGTAGGTCCACCCTAGCCCTTTAGTTAGCGCGCTAGCACATCACAGCCGCGATACCGTCGTTGCACAAGCTCCACTCGCCGCAGACCTCGACGCCGACGATGCCTCCAGCCAAATAAACCGCCCCCACCGGTGCCAAACGACTCGCGGCGTCGCTCTCGTTCGAACGACACCGGTCGCACTCGATTTTGCCCTCTATGGCCAAATACCATTGTTGACCTGAGCCTCCGCCGCGTTTAAACGTCGTCGGCGACGACCCGCCAGCCACCGCTAACCTCGCCTCGCTAGGGCCACCCACTGGGTTACTGGCCGGTGGGCCATGGGGCACAGTTGACTAGGTTGACCCTACTCAACTCCTCACTGGGCAACCCTAGTCAGTGACTGGTGGACCCCCTACTAATTAACATGTTAGTTAATTAAATAATTAAATTAAACTAACATGTCACTCACATGTGGGGTCCCACCCCTAATTAGATTAATTTAAACACACTCTTAAGTAAAAGTGAGTATGACAGGTGGCCCCTGTGCTAATAAATCAATTTTTAAGATAAATTAAACTGTGGATTAACCCTGTGTCTATGATAGCTGGGCCCCACAGGTCAGATTGACTAGTCAATAGTCCTCTTGACTTCTCACATCATCATGATGTCATGCTGATATCAAAATAGCATTTTTGACTTAATATTAAATCCAGGATTTTTAGAATATTGTTGAAACTTTGAAAAATCATATAAAATAATCTATAAGTGATATAAAAATAATTTATACATCAAAATTGCTCAGAAAAATCCCACAAATCCAAATAAGATGTCCGTTAAGTTGTCACATTCTCCTAGCATGATGAACATGAACATTTTGGCAATCCAAATATATGTCCATTCATTTGTCACATTCTCCTAGCATGATGAACATGAACATTTTGGCAATCCAAATACGATGTCCGTTCATTTGTCACATTCTCCTAGCATGATGAACATGAACGTTTTGGCGTTAGGATCACCTGTCCGGTAGTAGCCAAAGACCCGAAAAATATCGCGAGATATTTTCCCGCTCTGTCCATGATGTGTAGTACTGCGTTAGCTCATCTCTAGCACTGCATATTGACATGCCATGCATCGTGTTGCATCTGCTTGCTTTTATTTATTGTTTCTTCCCCCTCTTCTCTCCGGTAGACGTCGAAGCTGATGCTACTGTTGGGTACGACTACGCCCCTCACGACCAGCATTTTGCAGCAAAGCAACAAGGCAAGCAAACCTCCCTTGATCATCTCAATATTACCCATTCTTTCTCCCTCGTGCTTGCATTAGATTTTGATACTGTTGCAGATAGCTCATATTCTGATGCATAGCCTATTTTTGTTAAACTGTTATTGTACCCTACGACATATTAAATGCTTAGTATAGGTGGATTAGAGATCCCAAGTGACCCCACTTAGCCCCAGTTGCCCCTGCTTCATCATCGAAGACTCGACAACTTGAAGACTCGGAGACCCAAAAACTCGATCAACCGATCGACAAGCCATGACCCGTCACATCACCTCACACCCCTTAGTTGTACGACTTTGCAGAGCTACTATCGAGTACCGAGGGTGATACCTCCTTATGTACTCCTGATGTTAACTCTGCAGTATAGTTAACCGAAGGTGGATTACGGAGGGTGATTCCTCCTTCACCGCTTCCGATAACAACTCTGTCATGCAAACCCTCAAGCGTGAACCATTGAGTGGTGATTCCTCCCTAATAACCTTGATGATTACGCCGATTGGAATCCGTCGAGGGTGATACCTCGGATTCCTCTAATGATATAGACACACGGTTACTTTCACTTTACTACTGGAACATGATGAGATGTGTGGTGCATGTGGCTTCCCGCGTGATTGTGATGAGGCATGTCCACGCATTCTTGGCCCTTGCAAAACATCCTAGAGACGGGGAGACGGGACCACATATCGTGGATCATTGATCGTCATCGTAGTTGACAAAACATTAATGGATTGGGTATTTTGATCTAAGTTGGTCGATTGACCTATTCGCACTAACCTTCACACGGGGACAATTATTGGCACTCGTTGTCGTTGTATCAGCCGAAGCTCTTCGGATGTCAGCATTGGATCGGTGTGTGCCCGAGTGGTCCGTGTACGCATTGATCTTGTATAAGAGGTGCCAGGACTTATATCGGCCGCCCACGCAACATGCAAGAGTGCAAAGGCGATGAGTCCAAGACCCCGGCATGCATAGGATTTAGTTTGGCGGCCTGGCCTCTCTGTTGAGCCTAGGTGGGGCTATGTGTTGGGGAACGTCGCATGGGAAACAAAAAAATTCCTACGCGCACGAAGGCCTATCATGGTGATGTCCATCTACGAGAGGGGATGAGTGATCTACGTACCCTTGTAGATCGTACAGCAGAAGCGTTAGTGAACGCGGTTGATGTAGTGGAACGTCCTCACGTCCCTCGATCCGCCCCGCGAACAATCCCGCGATCAGTCCCACGATCTAGTACCGAACGGACGGCACCTCCGCGTTCAGCACACGTACAGCTCGACGATGATCTCGGCCTTCTTGATCCAGCAAGAGAGACGGAGAGGTAGAAGAGTTCTCCGGCAGCGTGATGGCGCTCCGGAGGTTGGTGATGACCTTGTCTCAGCAGGGCTCCGCCCGAGCTCCGCAAAAACACGATCTAGAGGAAAAACCGTGGAGGTATGTGGTCGGGCTGCCGTGGAAAAGTCATCTCAAATCAGCCCTAAAACCTCCGTATATATAGGTGGGAGGGAGGGGACCTTGCCTTGGGGCTCAAGGAGCCCCAAGGGGGTCGGCCGAGTCCAAGGGGGGAGGACTACCCCCCCAAACCGAGTTGGACTTGGTTTGGTGGGAGGGACTCCCCCTTCCTTCCCACCTCCTCCCTTTTTTTTTCTTTTCTCTTGATTTTCTCTTCTTGGCGCATAGAGCCCTTTTGGGCTGTCCCACCATCCCACTAAGGGCTGGTGTGCCACCCTCAAGGCCTATGGGCTTCCCCGGGGTGGGTTGCCCCCCCCCCCCCCCGGTGAACTCCCGGAACCCATTCGTCATTCCTGGTACATTCCCGGTAACTCCGAAAACCTTCCGGTAATCAAATGAGGTCATCCTATATATCAATCTTCGTTTCCGGACTATTTCGGAAACCCTCGTGACGTCCGTGATCTCATCCGGGACTCTGAACAACATTCGGTAACCAACCATATAACTCAAATACGCATAAAACAACGTCGAACCTTAAGTGTGCAGACCCTGCGGGTTCGAGAACTATGTAGACATGACCCGAGAGACTCCTCGGTCAATATCCAATAGCGGGACCTGGATGCCCATATTGGATCCTACATATTCTACGAAGATCTTATCGTTTGAACCTCAGTGCCAAGGATTCATATAATCCCGTATGTCATTCCCTTTGTCCTTCGGTATGTTACTTGCCCGAGATTCGATCATTAGTATCCGTATACCTGTTTCAATCTCGTTTACCGGCAAGTCTCTTTACTCGTTCCGTAATACAAGATCCCGCAACTTACACTAAGTTACATTGCTTGCAAGGCTTGTGTGCGATGTTGTATTACCGAGTGGGCCCCGAGATACCTCTCCGTTCACACGGAGTGACAAATCCCAGTCCTTATCCATACTAACTCAACTAACACCTTCGGAGATACCTGTAGAGCATCTTTATAGTCACCCAGTTACGTTGCGACGTTTGATACACACAAAGCATTCCTCCGGTGTCAGTGAGTTATATGATCTCATGGTCATAGGAATAAATACTTGACACGCAGAAAACAGTAGCAACAAAATGACACGATCAACATGCTACGTCTATTAGTTTGGGTCTAGTCCATCACGTGATTCTCCTAATGACGTGATCCAGTTATCAAGCAACAACACCTTGTTCATAATCAGAAGACATTGACTATCTTTGATCAACTGGCTAGCCAACTAGAGGCTTGCTAGGGACGGTGTTTTGTCTATGTATCCACACATGTAAATGAGTCTTCATTCAATACAATTATAGCATGGATAATAAACGATTATCTTTATACAGGAATTATAATAATAACTATATTTATTATTGCCTCTAGGGCATAATTCCAACAGTCTCCCACTTGCACTAGAGTCAATAATCTAGCCCTCACATCACCATGTGAATCACATTGTAATAAATCTAACACCCATACAGTTCTGGTGTTGATCATGTTTTGGCCGTGGAAGAGGTTTAGTCAGCGGGTCTGCTACATTCAGATCCGTGTGCACTTTGCATATATTCACGTCCTCTCCCTCGATGTAGTCGCGGATGAGGTTGAAGCGTCGTTTGATGTGTCTGGTCTTCTTGTGAAACCGCGGTTCCTTTGCTAAGGCAATGGCACCAGTGTTGTCACAGAACAAAGTTATTGGATTCAGTGCGCTTGGCACCACTCCAAGATCCGTCATGAACTGCTTCATCCAGACACCCTCCTTAGCCGCCTCCGAGGCAGCCATGTACTCTGCTTCACATGTAGAATCTGCTACGACGCTTTGCTTGGAACTGCACCAGCTTACTGCACCCCCATTAAGAATAAATACGTATCCGGTTTGCGACTTAGAGTCATCCGGATCTGTGTCAAAGCTTGCATCGACGTAACCTTTTACGGCGAGCTCTTCGTCACCTCCATACACGAGAAACATCTCCTTAGTCTTTTTCAGGTACTTCAGGATATTCTTGACCGCTGTCCAGTGATCCACTCCTAGATTACTCTGGAACCTCCTTGCCATACTTATGGCCAGGCTAACATCCGGTCTAGTGCACAGCATCGCATACATGATAGAACCTATGGCTGAAGCATAGGGGACGGAGCGCATATGCTCTCTATCTTCATCAGTTGCTGGGCACTGAGTCTTACTCAATCTCGTACCTTGTAGAACTGGCAAGAACCCTTTCTTGGACTATTCCATTTTGAACCTTTTCAAAACTTTATCAAGGTATGTGCTTTGTGAAAGTCCTATCAGGCGTTTTGATCTATCCCTATAGATCTTAATGCCTAGAATGTAAGCAGCTTCTCCTAGGTCCTTCATAGAGAAACTTTTATTCAAGTAATCCTTTATGCTCTCTAAAAACTCTACGTTGTTTCCAATCAGTAATATGTCATCCACATATAATATTAGAAACGCCACAGAGCTCCCACTCACTTTCTTGTAAATACAAGATTCTCCAACCACTTGTATAAACCCAAATGCTTTGATCACCTCATCAAAGCGTTTGTTCCAACTCCGAGATGCTTGCACCAGTCCATAAATGGATCGCTGGAGCTTGCACACCTTGTTAGCATTCTTAGGATCGACAAAACCTTCGGGTTCTATCATATACAACTCTTCCTTAAGGAAACCGTTAAGGAACGCCGTTTTGACATCCATCTGCCAGATTTCATAATCGAAAAATGCAGCTATTGCTAACATGATTCTGACGGACTTAAGCATCGCTACGGGTGAGAAAGTCTCATCGTAGTCAACTCCTTGAACTTGTGAAAAACCCTTTGCCACAAGTCGAGCTTTATAAACGGTCACATTACCGTCAGCGTCCGTCTTCCTCTTAAAGATCCATTTGTTCTGAATGGCCTTGCGGCCCTCAGGCAGTACCTCCAAAGTCCACACTTTGTTCTCATACATGGATCCTATCTCGGACTTCATGGCTTCCAGCCATTTGTTGGAATCTGGGCCCACCATTGCTTCTTCATAATTCGAAGGTTCATTGTTGTCTAACAACATGATTGATAAGACGGGATTACCGTACCACTCTGGAGGAGCACGTGGTCTCGTCGACCTGCGTGGTTCGACAGAAACTTGAACTGGAGTTTCATGATCATCATCATTAACTTCCTCCTCAACCGGCGTTGCAATGACAGAGGTTTCCCCTTGCCCTGCGCCACCATCCAGAGGGATGAGAGGTTCGACAACCTCGTCAAGTTCTATCTTCCTCCCACTCAATTCTCTCGAGAGAAACTCCTTCTCGAGAAAAGCTCCGTTTTTAGCAACAAAAACTTTGCCCTCGGATTTGAGATAGAAGGTGTACCCAACTGTCTCTTTTGGGTAACCTATGAAGACGCACTTTTCCGCTTTGGGTTCCAGCTTTTCAGGCTGAAGCTTTTTGACATAAGCATCACATCCCCAAACTTTAAGAAACGACAACTTTGGCCTTTTGCCATACCACAGTTCGTATGGTGTCGTCTCAACGGATTTTGATGGTGCCCTATTTAAAGTGAATGCAGCTGTTTCTAATGCATAGCCCCAAAATGATAACGACAAATCAGTAAGAGACATCATAGATCGCACCATCTCTAATAGAGTACGATTACGACGTTCGGACACACCATTACGCTGTGGTGTTCCAGGCGGTGTTAACTGTGAAACAATTCCACATTGTCTTAAGTGAGCACCAAACTCAAAACTCAGATATTCACCCCCACGATTAGACCGCAGGAACTTGATCTTCTTGTTACGATGATTTTCCACTTCACTCTGAAATTGCTTGAACTTTTCAAATGTTTCAGACTTGTGCTTCATCAAGTAGACATAACCATATCTACTTAAATCGTCAGTGAAGGTGAGAAAATAACGATATCCGCCGCGTGCCTCCACGCTCATCGGACCACACACATCGGTATGTATGATTTCCAACAAGTCACTTGCACGCTCCATTGTTCCTGAGAACGGAGTCTTAGTCATCTTGCCCATGAGGCATGGTTCGCACGTGTCAAGTGAATCAAAGTCAAGTGACTCCAAAAGTCCATCAGCATGGAGTTTCTTCATGCGCTTTACACCAATATGACCTAAGCGGCAGTGCCACAAAAATATGGCGCTATCATTGTTAACTCTAACTCTTTTGGTCTCAATGTTATGTATATGCGTATCGCTATCAAGATTCAATATGATCAATCCTCTCACATTCGGTGCATGACCATAAAAGATGTTACTCATAGAAATAGAACAACCATTATTCTCTGACTTTAAAAGAGTAACCGTCTCGCAATAAACAAGATCCAGATATAATGTTCATGCTCAACGCAGGCACTAAATAACAATGATTTAAGTTCATCACTAATCCTGACGGTAACTGAAGTGACACTGTGCCGACGGCGATTGCATCAACCTTGGAACCATTTCCTACGCGCATCGTCACTTCATCTTTCGCCAGCCTTCGCCTATTCCGCAGTTCCTGTTTTGAGTTGCAAATATGAGCAACAGAACCGGTATCGAATACCCAGGCACTACTACGAGAGCCGGTTAAGTACACATCAATAACATGTATATCAAATATACCTGATTTTTCTTTGCCCGCCTTCTTATCTGCCAGATACTTGGGGCAATTGCGCTTCCAGTGACCCATACCCTTGCAATAGTAACACTCCGTTTCCGGCTTAGGTCCAGCTTTGGGTTTCTTCGTCGGATTGGCAACAGGCTTGCCGCTCTTCTTCGAATTGCCCTTCTTGCCTTTGCCGTTTCTCTTGAAACTAGTGGTCTTATTCACCATCAACACTTGATGCTCTTTACGGAGTTCAGACTCTGCGACTTTCAGCATCGCAAACAACTCGCCGGGAGACTTGTTCATCCCTTGCATGTTGTAGTTCAACACAAAGCCTTTATAGCTTGGCGGCAGTGATTGAAGGATTCTGTCAGTGATAGCTTCTTGCGGGAGTTCAATCCCCAGCTCAGCTAGACGGTTTGAGTACCCAGACATTTTGAGCACATGTTCACTGACAGATGAGTTTTCCTCCATCTTGCAAGCATAGAATTTATCGGAGGTCTCATACCTCTCGATCCGGGCGTTCTTCTGAAAGATAAACTCCAACTCCTGGAACATCTCAAATGCTCCATGACGCTCAAAGCGACGTTGAAGTCCCGGTTCTAAGCCATACAAGACTGCACATTGAACTATTGAGTAGTCCTCCTTACGTGCTAACCAAGCGTTCTTAACATCCTGATCAGCCGTAGCGGGTGGTTCATCTCCTAACGCAGCATTAAGGACATAATCCTTCTTCCCAGCTTGTAAGATTAGCTTAAGATTACGAGCCCAGTCTCCAAAGTTGCTTCCATCATCTTTCAACTTAGCTTTCTCTAGGAACGTATTAAAATTCAGGATGACTGTCGCGTGAGCCATGATCTACAACACAAATATATTCAAAGTGGACTTAGACTATGTTCAAGATAATTAGAGTTTAACTTAATCAAATTATTCGCTAAACTCCCACTCAAAAAGTACATCTCTCTAGTCATTTGAGTGGTTCATGATCCACTTACACTAGCTCAAGTCCGATCATCACGTGAGTTGAGTATAGTTTCAGTGGTAAGCATCCGTATGCTAATAATATCATCTATATGATTCATGATCGACCTTTCGGTCTCATGTGTTCCGAGGCCATGTCTGCACATGCTAGGCTCGTCAAGCTTAACCCGAGTGTTCCGCGTGCGCAACTGTTTTGCACCCGCTGTATGTGAACGTTGAGTCTATCACACCCGATCATCACGTGGTGTCTCGAAACGACGAACTGTAGCAACGGTGCACAGTCGGGGAGAACACAATTTCGTCTTGAAATTTTAGTGAGAGATCACCTCATAATTCTACCGTCGTTCTAAGCAAAATAAGGTGCATAAAAGGATTAACATCACATGCAATTCATAAGTGACATGATATGGCCATCATCACGTGCTTCTTGATCTCCATCACCAAAGCACCGGCACGATCTTCTTGTCACCGGCGCCACACCATGATCTCCATCAACGTGTTGCCATCGGGGTTGACGTGCTACTCATGCTATTACTACTAAAGCTACATCCTAGCAAAATAGTAAATGCATCTGCAAGCACACACGTTAGTATAAAGACAACCCTATGGCTCCTGCCGGTTGCCGTACCATCGACGTGCAAGTCAATATTTCTATTACAACATGATCATCTCATACATCCAATATATCACATCACATCATTGGCCATATCACATCACAAGCATACCCTGCAAAAACAAGTTAGACGTCCTCTAATTTTGTTGTTGCATGTTTTACGTGGTGACCATGGGTATCTAGTAGGATCGCATCTCACTTACGCAAACACCACAACGGAGATATATGAGTTGCTATTTAACCTCATCCAAGGACCTCCTCGGTCAAATCCGATTCAACTAAAGTTGGAGAAACCGACACTTGCCAGTCATCTTTGAGCAACGGAGTTACTCATAACGATGAAACCAGTCTCTCGTAAGCGTACGAGTAATGTCGGTCCAAGCCGCTTCAATCCAACAATACCGCGAAATCAAGAAAAGACTAAGGAGGGCAGAAAAACGCACATCACCGCCCACAAAAACTTTTGTGTTCTACTCGAGAAGACATCTACGCATGAACCTAGCTCATGATGCACTGTTGGGGAACGTCGCATGGGAAACAAAATTTTTCCTACGCGCACGAAGGCCTATCATGGTGATGTCCATCTACGAGAGGGGATGAGTGATCTACGTACCCTTGTAGATCGTACAACAGAAGCGTTAGTGAACGCGGTTGATGTAGTGGAACGTCCTCACGTCCCTCGATCCGCCCCGCGAACAATCCCGCGATCAGTCCCACGATCTAGTACCGAACGGACGGCACCTCCGCGTTCAGCACACGTACAGCTCGACGATGATCTCGGCCTTCTTGATCCAGCAAGAGAGACGGAGAGGTAGAAGAGTTCTCCAGCAGCGTGATGGCGCTCCGGAGGTTGGTGATGACCTTGTCTCAGCAGGGCTCCGCGCGAGCTCCGCAGAAACGCGATCTAGAGGAAAAACCGTGGAGGTATGTGGTCGGGCTGCCGTGGAAAAGTCATCTCAAATCAGCCCTAAAACCTCCGTATATATAGGTGGGAGGGAGGGGACCTTGCCTTGGGGCTCAAGGAGCCCCAAGGGGGTCGGCCAAGTCCAAGGGGGGAGGACTACCCCCCCAAACCGAGTTGGACTTGGTTTGGTGGGAGGGAGTCCCCCTTCCTTCCCACCTCCTCCCTTTTTTTTTCTTTTCTCTTGATTTTCTCTTCTTGGCGCATAGAGCCCTTTTGGGCTGTCCCACCAGCCCACTAAGGGCTGGTGTGCCACCCTCAAGGCCTATGGGCTTCCCCGGGGTGGGTTGCCCCCCCGGTGAACTCCCGGAACCCATTCGTCATTCCCGGTACATTCCCGGTACATTCCCGGTAACTCCGAAAACCTTCCGGTAATCAAATGAGGTCATCCTATATATCAATCTTCGTTTCCGGACTATTCCGGAAACCCTCGTGACGTCCGTGATCTCATTCGGGACTCCGAACAACATTCGGTAACCAACCATATAACTCAAATACGCATAAAACAACGTCGAACCTGAAGTGTGCAGACCCTGCGGGTTCGAGAACTATGTAGACATGACCCGAGAGACTCCTCGGTCAATATCCAATAGCGGGACCTGGATGCCCATATTGGATCCTACATATTCTACGAAGATCTTATCGTTTGAACCTCAGTGCCAAGGATTCATATAATCCCGTATGTCATTCCCTTTGTCCTTCGGTATGTTACTTGCCCGAGATTCGATCGTTAGTATTCGTATACCTGTTTCAATCTCGTTTACCGGCAAGTCTCTTTACTCGTTCCGTAATACAAGATCCCGCAACTTACACTAAGTTACATTGCTTGCAAGGCTTGTGTGTGATGTTGTATTACCGAGTGGGCCCCGAGATACCTCTCCGTTCACACGGAGTGACAAATCCGAGTCTTGATCCATACTAACTCAACTAACACCTTCGGAGATACCTGTAGAGCATCTTTATAGTCACCCAGTTACGTTGCGACGTTTGATACACACAAAGCATTCCTCCGGTGTCAGTGAGTTATATGATCTCATGGTCATAGGAATAAATACTTGACACGCAGAAAACAGTAGCAACAAAATGACACGATCAACATGCTACGTCTATTAGTTTGGGTCTAGTCCATCACGTGATTCTCCTAATGACGTGATCCAGTTATCAAGCAACAACACCTTGTTCATAATCAGAAGACACTGACTATCTTTGATCAACTGGCTAGCCAACTAGAGGCTTGCTAGGGACGGTGTTTTGTCTATGTATCCACACATGTAAATGAGTCTTCATTCAATACAATTATAGCATGGATAATAAACGATTATCTTGATACAGGAATTATAATAATAACTATATTTATTATTGCCTCTAGGGCATAATTCCAACACTATGATGTGTTGATATCCCAAGGTCAGTCATGACCCAGGAGAGTGTGTTCGGCCAAAGGTTATCAAGTGTGTTGGGAAATGTGGTGCACCCCTGCAGGTGTGATTGAACTATTCGAATAGTCGTGTCCACGGTAACAAGACGACCTGGAGTCGTATCCCGATCTAATACAACTAGAAATGTGACTCAAACTGAAATGTTGGTTCCGAGATTGCTTTCTTGTAGGGAATCAAGGAAGGATCTCTGGGCGTACTTGATAGATTTGCTGCAACATAATTATGACATATGTGTTACTCATCTACACTCTTCCAATGTTGTAATACACTGAAGATGCTAGTCATCGATAGGACTAGGACTTCTATCTATTCTCGCATTTCTGGAGTCAGTCCAAAGATATAGCCTCATTCCTTTGATATTGATGCATACTTAGCATAGTTCTGATATCAGTCTTGCGAGTACTTTGGATGAGTACTCATCGTTGCTTTGCTCCCCGTTTTCCTCTTGATATGGTTGCCACGACCAGATGATGGAGCCCAAGCGATGGCTGATCCCGCCGATGGCTAATACCTCGACGGAGCCTACTACTACGTGGAGGCCGCTAATGACCAGGAGTAGTTAGGAGGCTCACAGGCAGGAGGCCTTGCCTCCTTGGTCCATATTATATTTGTGCTAGCCTTCTTAAGGCAAAACTTGTTGACTTATGTCCGTACTGAGATATTATTTCCTTCCACTGACTCGTGTGTATTCGAGCCCTCGAGGCCCGTGGCTTGTAATATCAAGCTTGTATGATTTTATTTGTGTCTAGAGTTATGTTGTGATATATTCCTGTGAGTCAACATGGCACCCACAGGGTTTGGGTATGGGTATTATGTGTCCAAACCCGTACCCGTCTCAAAATTTTCTGCCCATACCCATACCCATACCCGCACCTCGGGTTTCAAACTATTCCTATACCCGTACCCGCACCCTAGGTTTCAAACTGTTCCCATACCCGTACCCGGTCGGGTGCAGGTGATACCCGCAGGTAAAAATACCCGTGTATATTTAAATTTTTTGACACATTATCATTTGAACACATATATACATCATTTCATCATAAATATAGAACATTTCAACACATAGATTTTAACATTTCAGCATATATATATATACAACATTTCAACACATTTCTTCAACATTTTGAGCACATTTATACAATGTTTCAACACATTTATATAACATTTCAGCATATATGCACAACATTTCAGCACATGAGACAAAAGTAGGGGGAGTGGCACATTTTGGATCGGGAAGTCGGAGTGTGAGAGCGTGGATGCATGCCTAGTTAGCTTAATTTTTTTCAATCTATGTCATTGACATAGGGGAATTACTTGACAAGGTGTTTTATTATACGGGTTTGCGGGTTTGCGGGTATGGGTATTGCCATCCCGTACCCATACCCGCCTTACCCGTTGGGTATAATATTTTCCTATTTAGAAACCATGGGTATTTTTATTTCCCATACCCTTACCCTAATGGTGTTTATACCCGTCGGGTTTGCAGGTATCGGGTACCCATTGCCATGTTGACCCGTGAGTCACTAATCTTGATCGTATGCATTTGCATGTATAATTAGCGTATGTTTAAGTTGGGGGCGTCACAAGTTGGTATGAAAGCCGACTACCTGTAGGTAGCCCCCTTTCCAACTCCTTGGCCGAAGTTGAGTCCAGTCTTCGAAATTATTTTACTAACATTGTTGTGTGGCTTACGGGCCCATATCTCAATCTGGTGGTATTCGGATCTTTTACTCCTCTTCTATACTATGGGTTCTGATCTCTCTTATCCTTCGAGTTAAATATTTTGCTAACTCTAACATTAGGTTCTCGTAATCACTTCCACTAGAGAGCCATCTTATCTGCTTTAGTTTCTTCTAGAAGTATGTTGCGAACATTGTCTTTTGACATCTTTGAACCTCCTTGTTTCAGTTGCGTCCCGCAAGACAGTCCGTACGCCTGACTATGGCTGTCGATGCAACTGGGTTCCCGGCCATTCTGGTTGACCTCTTGACCAGGTTGGGATATCGCTGGTATCCAGAGTACACTGTTTACAAGGACTACCGCGAGTTCAACCACGAGCATTAGCAGGTTGTGGTTTGTCTCATTGATCGGCAGAACCTCTCTATCACTGAGTTGCACACCTTTTGCAGTGTTGGGCTGACTGTTGATATGGCAATCCTGCCACATGTGGAGAGGGGGGCAGGAGACCTGCCGGGAGATGGCAAGCCTGTAGGGCGCGTCCTAGGGGGTGCCCCTTGCTTGTGGGCCCCTTGCATGTCTCCTAACCGTAATCTTCATCCTATAAATTCCCAAATATTCCCCCAATACCAAAGGGAGACCAAAAAAACTTTTCCACCTCCGAGAGCCTCTATTCCCGTGAGATACAATCTGGGAGCCTTTTCCCGTAATCTGCCGGAGAGGGAATTGATCATGGAGGGCATCTACATCAACTCCATTGCCCGTCCGATGATGCGTGAGTAGTTCACCACATACCTATGGGTCCATAGCTAGTATCTAGATTGCTTCTTCTCTCTCTTTGTTCTTTAATACCATGTTCTTCATGACCTTCATGGAGATCTATCCGATGTAATACTCTATTGCGGTGTGTTTGTCGAGATCCGATGAATTGTGGGTTTATGTTCAGATTATCTATGAATATTATTTGATTCTTCTCTGAATTCTTATATGCATGATTTCATATCTTAGGAAGTCTCTTCGAGTTATTGGTTTGGTTTGTCCAACAAGATTGGTAATTCTTGCAATGGGAGAAGTGCTTAGTTTTGGGTTCAATCTTGCGGTGTCCTTACCCAGTGACAAAGTAGGGGTAGCGTGGCACGTATTGCATTGTTGCCATCGAAGATAAAAAGATGGGGTTTTCATCATATTGCTTGAGTTTATCACTCTACGTTATGTCATCTTACTTTATGTGTTACTCTATTCTTCATGAACTTAATACTCTAGATGCAGGCGGGAGTCGGTCGATGTGTGGAGTAATAGTAGTAGATGCAGAATCGTTTCGGTCTACTTGACACGTACGTGATGCCTATATGCATAATCATTGCCTTAGGTTCTTCATAATTATACACTTTTCTATCAATTGCTCGACAGTAATTTGTTCACCCACCGTATTATTTTCCTTCATGAGAGAAGCCTCTAGTGAAACCTATGGCCATTGGGTCTATTTTCCATATTATCATTTTCAGATCTATAAACCAAAATTACCAAAAATATATTGCTTTATTTACTTTTGTTTTACTTTTAGTTCTAGCAATCTTTTATATCTATAGCTATCAGATCTCATCCTTGCAAATAATTGTGAAGGGATTGTCAACCCCTTTTTAACGTTGGGTGCAAGTGTTTGATTGTTTGTGTAGGTGCTAAGATTGGGTCCTTGCTTGTTCCTCCTACTGGATTGATACTTTGGTTCTCAACAAACTGAAGGAAATACTTATCTAACTTTGTTGCATCAACCTTTCCTCTTCAAGGGAAAACCAACGCAAGCTCTAGAAGTAGCACGTGGGCGTTAATACAACCTTCCTCGGGCCCTCGGACAACGACACGGGGCAGTTGATCTACTAGGACTTCTTCAGCCAGGTTTGTGGATGCGGAGGAAAAAAGGGAGTGAGAGCGTTGTTAAAACAGAAAACCACGAACACATATAATGAAATCTTACCAACCGAGGAGGTTTCTTTGCATCGATGGTGATGTCTTCCTCTTCGGCTGGCGAATGATACTCGTTAGTCTTTTTATCGGTCCAGAAAAAATGACCAAAAAGTTTTAGGGCAATTGGACCTCGTTTTGTATGGAAAACATGCAAAGTAAAAAATAGGCAGAAGATAGCAACTAGCACTCGGCATTGGGTCAATAGGTTAGTGCTGAAAATAATATAAAATTATAAATAAATACCCAAAGAGTATTCTAGAATCATAATATATCAGCATGGAACAAACTGAAATTATAGATATGTTGGAGACGTATCAAGCATCCCCAAGCTTAATTCCTGCTCGTCCTTGAGTAGGTAAATGATAAGAACGGAATGTTTGATGTGACATATTATCGATGATGTAACCTTATGCATTTATGATCATTGAGAAATGATGAATTAACAAGCATTAACATAGCAATACTTATAGGTATAAGTAGCAAATCATTATTTTTTCAAAGTATACGATCCTAAAAGATTGTTTTACCCCCATCCATCTTTAGTATATTAGCAAGGCATGGCTCCATCTTCACCACATTAATACAAATGTCAAGCACCACAGTGTTCAAGTCATGAATTGGATCGTACTTTTTCAATATGCATCAACTTTTAATTCTTCACGCAGCACATGAGCGTGAACCATTGGACATAGAATTAAGGTGGAATAGAATATGGTGGTATGTTTCAAAGGGGTAAAATTGGAGAAGATAGTCTCACATCAACTAAGCGTACCAACGAGCTATGAAGATGCATGTCGATAGATACCGATGCGAGAGTAGGGATTGCCATGCAAACGATGCACAAGAGCAAAAAGTGTATGAAAGCTTCACTGAAGCTAAGCGGGGTGTGGATCCAACTTGCTTTATGATGAAGACCTCGGGCATTTGAGGAAGCCCATTATCGGAATATACAAGCCAAGTTTATGAAAAAGTGATTCCCACTAGCATATGAATGATACAACATGAGACTCCCTATATGAAGAACAAGCTGCCACTTTGAGGCACAAGTGTGGTAAAGGATAGTAGCAAAGTCCCTTCTCTATTTTTCTCTCATTCATTTTTTTTATTATGGTGGGATCATTTGGCCTCCCCCATTTTTTTTCCTCACTGGGACAATGCTGTAATAATGATGATCATCACACTTTTATTTACTTACAACTCATCATGAAAACTGATAGGATGATATGACTCTGAATGAATGCCTCTCGCAGTTTACCAGGATGTGCAAAGATCTAGCATGACAAGTATCAAAAACATGATGAACGATGACTTCGCCACAAATACTATGTCAGCTCTATATGATCATGCAAAGCATTATAATGATGAATGAACTAGTCATGTGAAGTGACGATGGCATTTGCATGGCAATATATCTCGGAATGGCTATGTAAATGCCACAATAGGTAGGTATAGTGGCTGTTTTGAGGAGGATATATAAAAGAGGTTTATGTGAAATAGAGCGTGTCATGTCACAGGATTGTATGCACCGGCGGAAGTTTCACCGATCCTCAAGGTGAGAACGGGTGATGCACGGTACTGAAGAGGCTAACAAATATGATGAGATGAGAGTGCGTATGTCCATGGTGTCACATTAGTCATGAAGAACTCATATACTGATTGCAAAGTTTTATTAGTTTTATCACAAATCAAAGTACTACTCGCATGCCCTCAGGGAGAGGTTGGTTGGATTTAACCATCACACGACTTCGACTCAAAACAACACAAGGATTTCAACTAGGAATAGAAATGCTCACAAATCATCACTATGCCTTTTTAATTTTTTTAGATGAACAAGGATTTTAACATCTCCTAATATCGACACTTATCTGAATTAATAATAATGCACTCACACCTTTTTCATATCACCACATCAGTATCATTAACCCGCAATTTCTCTATGTGTGCTACATGAAGGTTTTTATTATCACTCATTGAAATCTCATTATTTTTTATCTAGTCTTATGACCCGTGAAAATTACCATCACTATTTTTCTAGCTCTCAAACAAATATAAATGAAGAACTAGGGCATAATATTTCTATAAAATCTACATGCCACCATGATCAAAAAGATGTATGTTAAGTACTAAAGCAACTGCTAAGCTCAAAAGATATAAGTGAAGCACATGGAGTATTCTAACAAAATGTGATGATGTGGTATCTCTCTCAAATAGGTGTGTACAAAAAACAATGATGGTGGTAAACTGAAAGTAAAAGCAAACAAAAGGAAATGACACTCCAAACAAAACTCATATCATGTGACGAATAAAAATATAGCTACAAGTAACATACCGATGGATTGAGACGAAAAGAGGGGATGACTTTCGGGGCATACCCAAGCTTAGACGCTCGACTCTTCCTAGAATATTACCTTGGGGTGCCTTGGGAATCCCCAATCTTAGTCTTTTCTGCTCCTCAATCATTTCTCCATCGGGACAATACCCAAACCTTGAAACTTCAATCACGTAAAACTCAACAAAACTTCATGAGATCCGTTAGTATAAGCAACATTAAAAATAATTTCAGGTTCTGTTACAAATTTATTATTATTTTATTTTATAATAGGGTAGTGTATCTTAACTCCTCCATGGCTTATACCCACCGATACAATACATAGCATCATCAAAACAAGCAAACTACACATGCAAAAACAGAATCTGACTCAAACAGAACAATCTATAGTAATCTATAATGAACCTATACTTGTGTAACTCCAAAAATTCTGAAAAATTAGTAAAACTGAGAAATTTGTATAGAAAATAAAATGAAGCTTAACAAGACGTTCTAGTAACATCAGAGAAATTCTATAGTGGATGTTAAAGTTTCTATTTTTGCATCGTATCAATTCTACTCATCATGCAAATCATCCTAAAGGCTTTACTTGGCACACAAAGTAACTAAAACATAAAAACACAATAATTACATAGGCAATAATCATTTTATCACTCATTAACAGAAATAAAAAATAATAATATAACTATTGGATTGCCTCCCAAGGAGCACTATTGTTTTACGCCCCTACCTAGGCATATTGCATAGTTTCAAGTGTTGTCATCTTTGACACTCAACACATAAGTGGCTCTCATGATTGATTCATGTGGTGGCTGAATTATCTTTCTAGTGAAGTGTTCCATTCCTTTATTTAATGGAAATTGGAACCTTATATTTCCCTCTTTCATGTCAGTGATTGCACCTATAGTTTGTAGGAAGGGTCTTCCAAGTATAATTGGACAAGTAGGGTTGCAATGAATATCAAGCACAATCAAATATACATGCACACAATTTTTATTTTCATTAATCAGCGCATCATTTATTCTATCCAAGGATTTCTTGATGGTAGAATCCGCAAGATGCAAGTTTAGGGAACATTCTTCAATATTAGTGAGACCAAGCACATCGCATAAAGTTTTTGGTCTACTTGAAACACTAGCACCAAGGTCACACAAAGCATTGAATTCATATTCATTATCTTAATTTTGATAGTAGGTCCCCACTTGTCATGCAAATTTCGAGGAATAGAAACTTCAAGCTCAAGTTTCTCATCATAAGCTTTTACCATAGCTTCCACTATATGTTGAGTAAAAGCTTTGTTTTGTTCATAAGAATTGGGTGATGTAATAATGATTGCAACAAGGAAATACATTCTAATAAATATAAATTATCATAATTGAAGTCCTTGTAATCCCAAATAGTGGGCACATCAAGGGCTCCTCGGAGGAGGGGAGAAGGGTATGGGGTGCAAAAGGGCTCGGGGCACGGTCAAATGGAGAGGGGCGACTGAAGGAATATTCGGGAGCTCTCTATGGACTCTGGGCATGTCGGCCACACATGCCTGAGGAAGCTTGGAAGCTAGATCGTGATGGGGAGTGTTTGGAACGGCCAAAAGAAGATGCTGAGACATGCTTAGACAAGTTGGTTCGGCTAGAAACGGCGTGGAGGAAACAAACAAGGTGCAGAGCACCGTTTATGCACTCCAGGGAGGTGGTCACCACCCCACTTGGTGTCCTGTGCCACCCCTTGGCTAGGCCAAGGTGTCAAGCATGGAAGGCATGCATGCCATGAAGCACTGATGGAGTTTGAACCCAAGAGTACCAATTTAGACTGGGGTTTGACTGCTGTTAAGTTTGCAACATCAAACTTAGAGTTAAAGAAAGTGGGTCTCAAATGGGGAGTCTTGGGGAAACATTATGTCTGGCAGTGTTATCTATGCGAGGACTACAACACTGCCAAGTTTGAGATCAAGGAGAGGAGGGTAGCTAGTACTTGCTGTACAAAGCTACTTTTAAGCCAGAAATCAACTTGCAGATGTGCTGCTCATTTTCCCCACATGAGCATGCCTTATCTTGGTTTGAAATAATGCCTAGGGATGCTAGGTACCCTCTGGAAAGAGGTGGGGGCTTTGGCTTAAGCAGAAGTGGGGCAAGAGGGGTAAAAATGTGATTCCAAGGGTAAAATGAGAAGTAGTTACATGGAGCGTCTCTCCAATAATTAACCAGGGGTCATGCAAATGCTTCTGGAGGTAAAATGTAACTATATGAAGTTGTGGTAGAAAATTGAGCTCAAGGGTAAAAGTGGAAGGGGCCAAAGTAGCCACTTTAGTGAGTGCACACAAGGTGTTTGATGAGTGTCAGAGCAACCAGATGAACTTCAATGGATATGAAACTTAACAGGATCAAATAATAGATGAAAATAAGCTTGGACACCAAATTTGGGATTTGGTGGAGAAGGTTTCCAATGTAGACTTGGAAAACCCATGAAATGGACAGAAATGGCTTTCTGCTTACAAAACTATGAAAATAAATTCCCACAAATCCAATATTTGGTGTGGGGGCATTATTTGAGCCTTAAGGCATGCCCAAAAAGTTTGGGGTCAATTGGAGAAACTTTATAATGTAAAGTTCCCAAAGTCAGAAATCACCAAAGAAGGTTTTGAGGGGCTTGGGACAAGTTATTCTATTCTCCTTGATGCACCACTTGGTCTGGATGCATTATTGGAGTATTAAAACATGTCCACCAAATTTGAGCACAATTGGAGACACTTGACACTGTAGAGTTCACTACTGGAATCCAGTTCTTTTCCATCAGCGAGTTCTTTGCCGTGTGCTGGCTGATGACAAAGAAACTCTTTGCCGTCAGATAGCCTAAAGCACACGGTAAAGCTCTGACTGATGGAAAATAAACTATTTGCCATTGGCCAGACCTTTGCTATCTGCCAGCGGACTATAAAGAGCCCTAGGGCACACGACAAAGGGGCAAGATGAGTCCCACTAGACCGTGGGCCTAGCCAGGTCCAACGATCGGGCTCTTTGCCGTCCGCTTGGCCTTTGCCGTCAGTCGTGGGCCTCTTTACCGTTCAGGGGCAGACGGCAAAGGGGACGTGCCTATAACGGCCCCCACTGCCCCAATCTCTCCCCCACTCTCTCTCTGCCCTCGCACGCGTGCCACTCCTGCGTTGGCCACTCCCCGCCACCGTTCACTCCTGCGCCGCCTCCTCCCCTCACCGGCCCCCGGCGCCACCCCCCTCCCCTCACCGCCCCCTACACCGCCCCTCCCCTCACCCCACCGTCGGCCACTCCCGCGCCACCCCCACCCCTCACCCACCCCTGGATCCACCACCACCCCGCCGCCGGCCACTCCTGTGCCGCCCGGCCCCCTCTCCTCCATCACCATGCTGCCCCTCCTCCACCATCGTGTCGCCCCTCCCCGCGCACACCCCTCCTCCTCTACGCCCTGCGTCGGCCCCCACCCCGGCGCAGCCAGTGCCCCGCCCCCGCCCCTGCCGTAGCCCGCGCCCTGCCCCCACCCGACGCCCCTGCCGGCGCCCTGCCCCCGCCCGATGCCCCGCAGGTGGTTTTTTTTAAAATTAGATAGTTATTTTTTCTGTTTTTTTCTGTTAAATTAGATAGTTAGTTTTTTGCTTTATTTCCTGTTTTTTCTGTTTATTAGGTAGAAAAAAGTATATAGAAAAGAAAAAAATAGATAGAAAAGAAAAAAACTTAGAAGAAATTAAGAGAAGAAAAAAAACTAGAAGAAAAAAGAAGAAGAACAAGAACAAGAACAAAGAGGAGAGGAGGAGAAAGAGAAAAGAAAGAAGAAGAAGAGGACGAGGAGGAGGAGGAGAAAAAAGAAGAATGATAATAATAATAAGAATATGATCAAGAAGAAGAAGAAGAAGAAGAATAAAAAGAGGAGAGAGGAGAATAAGAAAGAAGAGGACCTCGACCCCCCGGCCCACGACCCCCGACGCCCGACGCCACCAACCCCCCGACCCTCGACCCCGGACCCCTGACGCCACTGACACCGACTCCCAATCCCCGACGCCCGACACCACCGACCCACGACCCCCGACTCCACTAACCCCCGACCCCCGACGCCCGATGCCACTGACCCTCGATTCCTGGCGCCACAGACCCTCGAGCCCCGACCCCCGACGCCTGACGCCACTGACCCTCGACCCCCGACCCCGACCCCACTGACGCTTGACCCCCTACCCCGGACCCCCGACGCCACTGATCCCCAACCCCCGATCCCCGACACCTCTTCGGCCTCTTGTTGACCGAAAAGACCTCGACCCCCGACGCCAGTCACCCTCGACCCCCGACGACACCGATCCCCGACCACCGACGCAACTAACCCCCGACCCCCGACACCACCGACACCCGACACCACCGACCCTCGACGCCACTAAGCCCCGACCCCTGACACCTCTTCTGCCTACTGTTGAACGAGAAGGTGCTTTTCGGTCTTCTAGAGGCGGACGGGGTCATAGTTTTGTAAATTATGAGTTAGGTCACATATTTTCCGATTATGTTAATTATAAAACACCATATTTGTGTTGATCGGGTGAATTTCAATGTGCAGTTGTTCGACGACCTCCACGTGCGTTGGACGAGCTCCGCTCGTGTGTTTGTTGGTGAGCACAAATGACCTCTCCTCCTACCCCCTTAATTTGCTCTGTTTCGGTCTTCGTGCCGATGAAACTTGCTAGCTATAGGTTTCTTCAATCATGAGTATACGTGACCAGTATGCGAGACCAGTATGTGTCTCCCGTTTGAAAGGGCGACATCTACAAATATGCATGTCTTTGCATATTTATAACCGCCATCCTTTCGAATTGTCCAACGTTATCCATGGACAGCCCGAGTATGTGTAGATTGGGTTCGTTTTCCCGTATGTTGTGCTCTGGATCCAATGCGTAATTTCGTCAGTGCCTCCCCGTTGTTCACCGGGTACACATCCTCTCTGCTTATTGCCGAGACGTGTATCAGGAGAACAGCGGGGAGGTGCTGCCGAAATTCTGCGTCGCATCTGGAGCAGAGCATGGGAAAATGAACCCAATCTACACATACTCGGGTGGGATTAGGACCTACCTTTACCTATTAGCGTGTAGGTTGCATGGACGTAATAAAACCGACAAACTTGATTAGCGGATGAATATAGATGATGAATTATATATTTATTTCTTGTGCGCCCATAGGTAGCTAGGCAACATGAGTGATCGTGCTTGGATGTACACTCGTCACCCTAGTCAGAAAGACATGACCAATGAATGGTTAACAAAAACCAGGGGGTTTATGAGAGCCGCATTTGCAAATGGCCAGCAGAAAACATGGTGCCCCTGTCCCAACTGCGACAACTGGAAAAAGCGGACAGAGTTTGAAATGGGTAAACACCTGCAAAAGTGGAGTTTTACGCCTAATTATACCGTGTGGACTTTTCATGGTGAGTCTGACCAACATGCCAGAGCTGAGGTGATTCGTCGTCGCACCGACGAGCATGGTACCGGGATCGAAGACATGGTGCAAGACTTTGATGATGCTTAGGATTCGGACGATAGATGGAGGAATCTGCAAAGGCCTTCTATGAAATGTTGGACTCTTCAAAACGTCCTCTCCACGAGCAGACTGAGCTTCGTCAGCTAGATGCCATCGCGCAAGTAATGGCTCTGAAGGCTCAATTCAACCTAGACAGAGAATGCTACGATGCGATGATGACGATATTTGGACGCTTTCTACCCAAAGGCCATGTACTGCCTGCAAACCTGTACTAGTCAGAGAAAATCCTCCGTGTACTTAAGATGCCCTATGAGAAGATACATGCCTCTGAGAATGGATGTGCCTTATTTAGGCTTGAGTATGCGGCCTTGAACTATTGCCACATTTGCAATTCTTCCAGGTATATTGTGGTAGACAACGGTATGGGTGAGAAGAATCAGACCAAAATCCCCATTAGTGTTATTCGGTATCTGCCAATCCTACCAAGACTTCAACGTCTTTTCATGGTCGAAGAGACGGCCAGACATATGACATGGCACAAATTGGGCAAAAGAACCGAACTAGATGTGGATGGGAACAAGATGCTGGTAGACACTTCAAATGGTTTTGCATGGAGGCACTTACATTCATTACATAAGGATAAATCGGAAGATCCAAGGCATCCTAGAGTTGCCATCAACACGAATGGGTTCAATGTGTATGGTATGACGACAACACAGTACAGTTGTTGGCCTGTATTTGTCATTCCACTCAATTTCCCACCCGGAGAGATTATGAAAAGAAAGAACATTTTCCTGACGTTGATAATTCCAGGGCCCAACTATCCAGAGAAGAATATGAATGTGAACATGCAGCCACTTAACGATGAGTTGCAAGAAGCCTGGGATAATGTGATCAAGACCTACGACGCCGCTACCAAAACAAATTTGAAAATGCATGTGTGGTACATGTACTCGACACATGATTATCCGGCGTTTGCGATATTCGCTGGCTAGTGTGTGCATGGAAGATTCCCGTGCACCACATGCAAGGCAGCTCTACAGTTCCATTGGCTGCAGGCCGGTCGCAAGTTTTCTTGCTTCGACATGCATAGATAATTCCTGGATCCTGACCATAAGTTTAGAAAAGACAAGAATAATTTCATCAAAGGTAGAGTTGTCAAAAACACTGCACCAGCTGCGTTGACACGCCAACAGACCCTTGATCAGTTGAACTCTCTCGAGCTTGATCCTTTGCGTCCAGGATACTTCAAAGGGTATAATACAAAACACGCCTAGACTCACAAGTCATGCTTATGGGATCTGCCTTACTTCAAAGACCTCCTTTGCCCACACAACATCGATGTGATGCACACTGAAAAGAATATTGCAGAGGCCATTTTTGGTACATTGTTCGGCATAGAGGGGAAGTCAAAAGATAATCCTAAGGCTAGAATCGACCTAGAGGCTCTATGTGATAGACCGTTACAAAACTTGCGACAACGGAAAGGAAAGCAAAGCATAGCGAAGCCGAAGGCATGGTTCAATCTTGAAAGTCCAACTACGAGGGAAATGCTATTGTGGGTGAAAATGCGGTTGATGTTCCCCGATAGGTATGCTATGAATCTAAAGAGGGGAGCGAGTCTTGAGAAATTGAAAATATTTGGTCTCAAGAGTCATGATTGGCACATATGGATTGAGCGGGTAATGCCAGTGATGTTGCGTGGCTTTATCCCTGAGGATGAATGGTTAGTACTGGCAGTGCTGAGCTATTTCTTCCGTTCTCTTTGTGCGAAAGAACTATCGCCTCGCATGCTAGATGAAATGGAAGAGTTGGCGGCGGAGTTGATTTGCAAATTAGAAAAGATCTTTCCACCGGATTTCTTTAATCTAGTGCAGCATTCGATTTTGCATCTCCCGACCGAGGCAAGATTGGGGGGGGGGGGGCGTTCAAAATCAATGGTGCTACTCAACTGAGAGGATGCAGAAGACGCTTCGAGCTAAGTGTAAAAAGAAACATAGAATTGAAGCATCGATGGCCGAGGCATCCATTACTGAGGAGGCGACAAACTTCGTGACAGCACACTACGAAGCCAAAAATCATCATTTGCATAACCCGAAGCCTCGGTACAATGATGGCGATCCAAAAAAAGGCCGATCCAACCTCAACCTATTCAAAGGGAAGCTCGCACCATCCGGTGCTTCGAAAGGGAAATCGTTGGATGTCGAAGAATGGCGGACCATTTCATTGTATATCTTCACCAACCTAACAGTAGTGCGGCCGTACATCGAGTAAGTTCTCGGTAAATTATTGTTCCGCAACTTCTAATTCCTTTCAACTACTCTTATTCCCGGATATTTGATATAGTCGATACGTCATTGAATTCTCGGATGGAGCGGTCATCGAAAAGGATTCCGTCGAAGAGTATGAGCTTCTCGCAAAGCATGGAGGCGACTATCCCGGTTTCATATCTTGGTTTAAACAAAGGGTAATTAATTACCATTAATGGGCCATTTGATTTCTTGGTCTAATTTGCGGCTAATGCATCCATTATTTCGTATTAAACTTGTAGGCTGATGCAGAGTCTATGGACACCGAGTTGAGACAAGTCACTAATGGTTTTGACTATAAGGTTTGTTGATTTGACAAATACAACATCAACGGGTATCACTTTCGTACCTTTGGCAAAGAGCTATCTATGGCCGACCTAAAGACTACAAATTGTTCTGTCTCTGCTATCGGTGAAGGAGGCATCGAGTATTATGGAAGAGTTGAAGCAATTTATGAACTTCTATTCTATGGTGAAAACCCACCGGCCGTCGTAGTCTTCAAATGTTATTGGTTTGAGCCGAGGGAGACTAGAAGGTCTCATGAACATATAGGACTAGTCGAAATCAACCAAAACACCCACTTAGATGTTCCCGATGTCTATATTACAGCTCAATAGGCGACACAAGTTTTCTATCTATCGTGGGCCTGCCAAACTGATCCAAATCTGAAAGGTTGGGATGTCGTTTATGAAGTGCCACCACATTTTAGACCACCTACCCTCAATGAAGAGGATTACGAACCTCACATTAACCCAGGCACATATGAAGGAGAATTCTTCCAAGAAACACGTATGTCCAAGAAACGTTTCAAGAACCGCTCTACTTCACCCCAGAACATTGAAGTAGACAGCGACAGTGAATGCGTCTTAACCCGTGAGCCCGAACAGGAAGAGCCGGAAGAAGAAGAGGTTACTGCCGCGGATGACCTGTCACTTCTTAACCGATTACATAATGGTGGCCTTCCACATGTTCTTCCTGATAGTGATGATGATGATGCATTTATTGATGATAGCGATGATCATGATGCATTTATTGACCCCGAAGCATATATAGACGAGCACGATTGTTATTAGTTCATGTCAGGTATTCAACTATTACTATATATAAATTTTCAGTTCATGTTAGGTATTCAATTTTTATTAGTCATGTTGGTATTTATGACGATGATACACTTAAATTATATATATTTTATTACTCATGTTGGTATTTATGTTGTACTAATTTCATTTACTCTTTGTCATGACAGGTGTTGAAAGATGGTGGGAAAGGGTCGAAAGCACTCCGCGGCTCCTTCTTCGTCGGGGGTGGTGGGATGGGTACTTCCATTCCTGCCTCGCCTCTTCGGAGAGCGTTGCTCTCTACTCTGCATGGAGTGGCCGCTTCTTCGACTCTCGCGGCCCCCGTGAGAGGAGGTCGACCCCCCGCGAAGCCGAGAGGTACTAAAGGTATTACTCATGTTGGTATTTATGTTGTACTCATGTTGGTATTTATGTTGTAGTCATGTTGGTATTTATATACATTTTATTACTCATGCTGGTATTTATGTTTTACTAAAGGTACACGTGGCCATATACGAGCTCTTCGTGGTAAGTTTCTTCTTCATATTATTTCAAATCTTGCATTTTAATGTCTGTTTCATTAATAACTAAATTTTGTGACTTGTCGAAACCAAATGTACAGTCGATGTGCGAGAAGACCGGCCACGTCCCTCCGGTGATGCCAGTCATTAACATAGCGGGGACGGTGAGTTTCATTTCAATGCAGTGATCTTAAGAGTGTCATCATGCTAACGACACATTGCAAACGATGTTTGGTGCAGAATATCTACCGTAACGCATCGCATGACTCTTCTACAATGGATCCTTCTACAGGGAAACCATCTCCAGGTGAAACAAGCTAGAGCCACCGTGCTTCACCCCATGGTGACGATAATGGTATGTTATTTCTAGCATTTTGCTTAACAACCGCATAATGGTCCAATATGGTTTATTAAGCATACTTAGCTCCAAAATGACATATTTAACCCAAGTTAGCTCCAAAATGACATATAGTTAGCTCGGCTTCCACCTAAATGACATAATTAGCCAATTTAGCTCCAAAAAGACATACTTAGGTAACAATCAGCTATTAAATAGCCTAAAATTAGCTTAGCTAGCTCCAAATTGCCTTAATAATCACAGTTGGCTCCAAAATGACATATTTTACCCAAGTTAGCTCTAAAATGGCCTATACTTAGCTTGGCTTCCACCTAAATGATATAATTAGCTTAGTTAGCTCCAAAATGGCATATTTAATAAAAAATGAATCATACATAGCTAATTATCCTCCAAAATGACATAATTGGCTCCAAAAAGGCATAATTAGCTAATTTAGCTTGAAGAAGAGGACAAGAGGAGAAGAAAGAGGAAAAATGAAAAGAAGGAAGAAGAAGAAGAAGAGAAGAAGAAGAGAAGAAGAAGGAGAAGGAGAAGGAGGAAGAAGGAGAAGGAGCTTCTCCTCCTTCTCCTTCTTCTCCTCCTTCTTCTCCTTCTTCTTCTCCTTCTTCTTTTCTTCTTCTTCTCCTCTTCCTTCTCCTTCTCCTTCTCCTCCTCCTCCTTCTTCTTTTTCTTCTCCTTCTTCTTCTCTTCTCGCTTCTTCTCTTTCTTCTTCTACGTAGCTTAGACTCATCCAACAAAGACATACTTAGCTAATTATCCTCGAAAATGACAAAATTAGCTTAGTTAGGTAAAAACATCATAAGATCCTTGGTTAGCTCATTAAAATGACTAATTTAGCTCCAAAATGAAATAATAAGCTCAAAATGGCATAAGAACCTTGGTTAGCTCATGAATATTATATACTTAGCTTGGCTTCCACCTAAATGACATAATTAGCCAATTTAGCTCGAAAATGCCTTAATAATCATAGTTGGCTAAAACATGACATATTTTACCCAAGTTAGCTCTAGAATGGCCTATACATAGCTTGGCTTCCACCTAAATGACATAATTAGCTTAGTTAGCTCGAAAATGGCCTATTTAATAAAAAATGACCTATACTTACCTAATTATCCTCCAAAATGACATAATTAGCTCCAAAAAGGTATAATTAGCTAATTTAGCTCGAAGAAGAGGACAAGAGGAGTAGAAAGAGGAAAAATGAAAAGAAGGAAGAAGAAGAAGAAGAGAAGAAGAAGGAGAAGGAGAAGAAGGAGAAGGAGCCCTCCTTCTTCTTCTCTCCTCCTTTTCCTTCTTCGTCTCCTTCTTTTCTTCTTCTTCTCCTCTTCCTTCTCCTTTCCCTCCTCCTCCTCCTCCTTCATATTTTTCTTCTCCTTCTTCTTCTATTCTTGCTTCTTCTCCTTCTTCTTCTACGTAGATTATTTTCCCCAACATAGACATACTTAGCTAATTATCCTCCAAAATGACATAATTAGCTTAGTTAGGTAAAAACATCATAAGAACCTTGGTTAGCTCATTAAAATGACTAATTTAGCTCCAAAATGACCTAATAAGCTCAAAACGGCATAAGAACCTTGGTTAGCTCATGCATATTATATACTTAGCTTGTTTTCCTCTAAAATGACATAATTAGCCATTTAGCTCCAAAAAGACATACTTCGCTAACAATCAACTATTAAATAGCCTAAAATTAGCTTAGCTAGCTCCAAAATGCCTTAATAATCATAGTTGGCTCCAAAATGACATATTTTACCCAAGTTAGCTCTAGAATGGCCTATACTTAGCTTGGCTTCCACCTAAATAACATAATTAGCTTAGTTAGCTCCAAAATGGCCTATTTAATAAAAAATGACCTATACTTACCTAATTATCCTCCAAAATGACATAATTAGCTCCAAAAAGGCATAATTAGCTAATTTAGCTTGAAGAAGAGGACAAGAGGAGAAGAAAGAGGAAAAATTAAAAGAAGGAAAAATAAGAAGAAGAGAAGAAGAAGGGGAAGGAGCAGAAGGAGGAGAGAAGCTCCTTCTCCTTCTTCTCCTCCTCCTTCTCCTTTTTTTCTCCTTCTTCTTTTCTTCTTCGTCTCCTCTTCCTTCTCCTTCTCCTTCTCTTCCTCCTCCTTATTCTTCTTTTTCTTATCCTTCTTCTTCTCTTCTTGCTTCTTCTCTTTCTTCTTCTACGAAGCTTATTTTCCCCAACAAAGACATACTTAGCTAATTATCCTCCAAAATGACATAATTAGCTTAGTTAGGTAAAAACATCATAAGAACCTTGGTTAGCTCATTAAAATGACTAATTTAGCTCCAAAATGACATAATAATCTCAAAATGGCTTAATAATCATAGTTGGCTACAAAATGACATATTTTATGCAAGTTAGCTCTAGAATGACCTGTACTTAGCTAAGTTCTCTCCTAAATGACATAATAAGGCTATGTAGCTCCAAGATGACCTATTCCACCTAACTTAGCTATTAAATGGCCTATACTTAGCTAATTTCTCTCTGAAATAACCTATACTTCTCTTCTTCATCTAGTCTTCTTCTTCTAACTTTTTTATTTGCCATTTTGCAGATTACATTCACTGCACGGGAAGCTTGGGTTATATTGATGGAATGCTTGAATATGGTTTCTTCTACCATGGCTTCACGGAAGCTTGGATTGAAACTATTGTAGTATATGGATATATATGAAACTTTGTATGCATCGATGAAACTGGTGTAATATATGGTTTGGTACGGATGCAACTTGCATAATATGTATGTATTATGGATGAAAGTTATTTTAATATGGTTATGAGTACGGAAACAAAATTATTTCTGTCAAATATATATATATCCTGCTTACTGTGAAAATTCCTGGATATAATAGAAAATAAAATAAATAGGGGCTGTTTTGAGACTTTGTCGTCCGCCCACCGACGGCAAAGGGCTTGCAGCAGACGGCAAAGGCTCCACAGCCTGGCTGAAACACGCTGGGAGTGCCCCCTTTGCCGTCGGCCTCAAACATGGCTGACGGCAAAGGTGGAGGGAGAGAGGGGCTGGGTGCCCTCCTTTGCCGTTGTTCTCAAACATGGCTGACGGCAAAGAGGGGAGGGCCGATGGCAAAGGGGAGAGGGCTGACGGCAAAGAACAAGTGGGCCCAGCAGCCTGTCTTTAGCACTTAACGAGAGCGTTTGCGGATGTGCCGTCCCATTTTATTTGTCGTCTACCCCCCATGGCAAAGATTATTTGCCGTCCTCCTTCTAAAAGCATACGGCAAATAACCTCTTCACCTGATATTTTTTTGCCGTCTAGTTTGCCGTCAGCTGACGGACGACAAAGCCTTTGCCGTCCGGGGTTCCCCCCTTTGCTGTCAGCCATGGCAGACGACAAAGTCTCAGATTCCTGTAGTGGTTGCGCAAATTTGGATCTGGACAAATAGGGTTTCAGAATAATTAGGGGAGTCAAATCATCTTGGATTGAGATGAAACCTGGCAAGATCATCAAACATATCATAGGTGACATGTTGGAATTTTACAGGAATTTATTGAGATTATTTCTTGTAGAAATATTCCTTGAAATAGGCAGAAAGGGTTTTGAAGGGTTTTGCCCAATATTTTGAACATGATCATGTGTTGAAACTCATATACATGGAATATATATGTCCACTGAGTTTCCCTAAATTTTCTCAAATATTTTGAAAGCAATGAAAATAACTTTCCTTCATAAGAGACCATTTCTGGTCTCACATGAGGGCATTTAAATAAAATAGTAAAATAACTTTTAAAATAATAATATTGTGGTTTTGGGAAGTCATTTTGATAATGGGCTTTAAATAAAATAATTGGTGCAAAATAAATTCCCTAATTTGAGGACTTGTAGTACAAATCCCATCTCACGGGTTTTGAAAGCTTAATTCAAACAAGTTCCTTTTGGTGAAAATAATATTTGGTAAAAATAGTTTCTCGTCCTATACACATGGTATGGTCTTTATGAAGGAGTTTTGAGTTAAGGAGGTGAGTGTGGAGAGTAACAGGGATTATTGAGAATCAAACACAAGGATACAAGCAAGCAAGCAAACAACAGTCACTTCAAGCATCATAATCATTCACAATTTTTTAGTTGGTCCTAATTTTTGAAATAAGTTAATTAGTCAGGAAATCTAAACACAGGGTGTTACAAAGGGTGCTTATGAAATTGCTTCTTTGATTGAAAAGTATGATGCTATTCCTTACAAATCTGAAAATTTTGTCATACTTCAATATTTCTATGAGAATTACGAATACAATGCCCATATTAATGAATTTATTGAGAGAATATCTGCTGCCTTGGAAGAAACTAATATTTTGCAGGAATCTATGGAAGAAGAAATTGCTAAAACTGTGAGCTCATTAGATGAAAAAGATGAGGAGGAGTGAGAAGAACAAAGATAGGAAGAGCAGATTAGCTACCCGTTCCCACCTTCTAATGAGAGTAAAACTTCAACTCATACATTATTTAATTTTCCTTCGTGCAATGATGATTGCTAAGATCCCTTGGATTCGTTTGAAATATCCCTTTTTGACGAACTTGATGCTTGCTATGCTTGTGTCCATGATGCCAATATGAATTATGCTTATGGGGATGAACTTGCTATAGTTCCTTATGTTAATCATGAAATTGTTGCTATTGCACCCACACATGATAGTCCTATTATATTTTAGAATTCTCCCAACTACACTGTATCGGAGAAGTTTGCACTTATTAAGGATTATATTGATGGGTTGCATTTTACCACTTCACATGATGATTTTGATGGATATAATATGCATGTGCTTGGTGCTCCTACTTGGAATTATTATGAGAGAGGAAACAAATCTTCACCTCTCTATGTTTCCAATAGGATAAAATTGCAAGAAACTACTTATGCTATGTATTGGCCTTTACTTTGTCTGAATGAATTGTTATTTTATGACATACCAATGTATAGGAAAAGTGTTATACTTCCTTGTCACATGATATATGTCACTTTGTGCGCACTAATAAATTAAAAATCATTGTTAATTAAAATTGGATTTGATATACCTTGGGATTCGGGTGGATCAACTATGTGAGCACTTTATGCCTAGCTTAATGGCTTTAAAGAAAGCGCTAGCACGGAGACAACTCAGAAGTTTTAAAGAGTCATTTATTTCTGTTGAGTGCTTTTTTATAAAGATCTAAAAACAAAAAAATATAGAGGGGAACTTAAAATGTTTTCAAAAAGAGAAGCAATTGGAATGTTATGCATTGGAGAAGTGAGGGTCTACCTTGAACACTTGTGTTCATGCCCATGGAAACAATGTAGATTTTTTCACGATTTTCTCACAAAAATAATTATCCCCTTGTACAAATCTATTTTATTATAAAAATAATGTACCAAGATTTCTGTTTAGGATGATTAGATTGCTTATTGGTATGTGCGGTGCAAAAATAGAAACTTTGGGCGTAGTGCGTGAATTCAAGTTTTTTACTCGAATATCAAAAGTTTCTGAACTTTTACAAAGTAATGATATGCAAATTGTTTATTTCATCCTAATCTTTCAGAATTTTGAAGTTATTGAAGTATGGTCAATGTTCAGATTACTACGGAGTGTCTTGTTTTTGATAGATTCTATTTTTGATGCATTGTTTTGCTCGTTTTGATGAAAATATCGACTATATCGATGGTATGAGACATGGAGAAGTTATATTACAGTATCTATAATGCAAAAACAAAATATTAATGGGTTTGCAATTGTACTTAAGGTAGTAATTTGCGTTATTATACTAACGGATCTCACGAGCTTTCTGTTTAGTTTTGTGTAGATGAAGTGTTCGAAGTTTTAGGAGATCTCAATATGAAGAGATGGAGGAGAGACAAGAGTTCAAGCTTGGGGATGCACAAAGCACCCCAAGTAAATATCCAAGGATACTCTAGCGTCTAAGCTTGCGGATGCCCCGGAGAGCATCCCATATTTCTTCAACAAGTATCAATATGTTTTCGTCTTTGTTTCGTTCACGTGATATGCGTAAATATTGGAGCATCTTTTGTGTTTAGTTTTCACTTTCATTTTATTCACTATGCTGGTATAAGATAGTCCATGGTTTATTTGTGTAATTCTCATTGCACTTCACTTATATCTTTTGAGTATGGCTTCACAGAATGGTTCATGGGCTTCACTTATATCATTTGAAGTTTGGATTGCTTGTTTCTCTACATATATAAAACCGTTATTTCTAGAATGCTCTTCGGCTTCACTTATATTTATTAGAGTGTGGTCTTTTGTAAAAAGAACTAAACTCTCATGCTTCACTTATACCTATTTAGAGAGTCAAAAGGAATTAGTCATTTACATGGTTAGTCATAAAATCCTACATAAAACTTATAGATCACTGAGTGTGATATGTTTGATTCCCTACAATAGTTATGCGCCATTAAGACAATAATATGTGGGTGAACTAGTCGATGATTGTGGATTAGTAAGAATATTGATGTTAAGGTTTGTGATTCCCAAAGCATGCACGTATAGTTTCTGGTTATGCGATGAAGTTGGAGCATAATTTATCCTTGATTGAAATCATTTGTGCTATTATAATAGGAGTTGCGTGATGGTTAACTCATCCCAACCTTCTCCCTAGGGGCATGCGAGTAGTGCTTTGCTTCAATATAGTTAATAATATCTTGCAATAAGTATGTGAGTTCTTTGTGACTAATGTGAATCCGTGGATTATACACACTCTTATCTTTCCGCAATTTGTTAGCTTCTACAGTACCGTGCATTGCCCTTTCTCACCTCGAGAGTCGGTGCAAACTTCACACGTGCATCCAAATCCCGTGATATGATTCGTTGTATCACACATAAGCCTTATTATATCTTCCTCAAAAAAGCCACCATACCTACACATCATGGCATTTCCATAGCCATTCGGAGATATATTGCCATGCAAACTCCACCGCTTACATTTTGTTGACTTGAGCATTCATTGTCATATTGCTTTGCATGATCATAAGATATCTAGCATTATATTTTCATGGATTGTCCATATTTTTATGTATGTGCTACGCTAGATCATTGCACATCCTGGTACACTGCCAGAGGCATTCATATAGAGTAATACTTTGTTCTAGGTATCGAGTTGTAATATTAAGTTGTAAGTAAATAAAAGTGTCATGATCATCATTATTCATTATTAGAGCATTGTTCGAGTGAGAAAGGATGATGGAGACTATGATTCCCCCACAAGTCGAGATGAGACTCCGGATGAAAAATGAGAAATGGAGGAGGCCAAATGAGCCCACTACAAAAAAAGAAAATAAATAGAAAGAAAAAAAAGAAAAAAAGAAAGGGAAAAGGAGAAAGAAATAAAAAATTAAAGAAAGAGAGAAGGTACATGTTAATTCCACACTTGTGCTACAAAGTAGCACCATGTTCTTCATATAGAGAGTCTCTTGTTTTGTCACTTCCATATGCTAGTTGGAATTTTTCATTATAGAACTTGGTTTGTATATTCTGACTATGGGCTTCCTCAAATGCCCGATGTATTCATGAGAAAGCAAGTTGGATGCACACCCACTTAGCTTCAGTCGAGCTTTCATACACTTATAGCTCTAGTGCATCCGTTGCACGGAAATCCCTACTCCTTGCATTGATATATATTGATGGGCATCTCCATAGCCCGTTGATACACCGAGTTGATGCATGACATTCTTCTTCACTTCTACCCCTTTGAAACCTACCACCATATTCAGTTCCACCTTTATGGTATGTCCATGGTTCTCGCTCATGTATTGAGTGAGTAATAAAGATCTGAAGTGCGTTAAAAACTACGATCCAATTGCCTTATTTGACAGGGGGGTGCTCATGATTTATACCTTATGCTAGGAAGACCAGGCATCATAGGCTATATGATTTTGTAGGAATAGCTTTATTTAGCGTTGATATTTTGAAACACATGATTGTTTGTTGGGATGCGTGAGTATTAATGTCTTTATGTCAAATGATAGACTATTGCCTTGAATCACTTGTATCTTAATATTCATACCATGATTAGATATATGATCAAGATTATGCTAGGTAGCATTCCACATCAAAAATTATCTTTTTTACCATTTACCTACACGAGGACGAGCAAGAATTAAGCTTGGGGATGTTGATACGTCTCCATCATATCTATACATTTTGATTATTTCATGCCAATATTATACTTCACATATTTTTGCAACATTTTATATGGTTTATTGCACTAACATATTGATCCAGTGCCAATTCCTGTTTGTTGCATGTTTTTTGTTTCACAGAATATCCATATCGAGCAAACTCGAAACGCAATAAAAATTTACGAAGAATTATTTTGGAATATATGTGATTTTTGGGAGGCGGAATCAACGTAAACGGAGGCCCACGAGCTCCACTACCCATCAGGGTACAACCCATACCCCCAGGCGCGCCCTGTCGTCTAGTGGACACACCGTCAGTTGGTTGGGGCTCTTCTATCGGAACAAGAAAGATAATTTATGGAGAAAAAACTCGTGTAATTTTTTTAGCGCGATCGGAGTTACGGATCTCCCGGAATTTAAGAAACGATGAAGGGCCAGAAAACAAGAACATGGAACACAAGAGAACAGAGAGGGAGATCCAATCTTGGAGGGGCTCCCACCCCTCCGCCGCCATGGAGGCCATGGACCAGAGGGGGAACTCTCCTCCCATCTAGGGGGAGGCCAAGTAAGAAGAAGAAGGAGGGGGCTCTCTCCCCCTCTCTCCCAGTGGCGCCGGTGTGCCGCCAGGGCAAGGAGCATGACAACGATCTACATCAACAAACGTGTGGCCGTCAACACCATCTCTCCCCCCTCTCTCCCAGTGGTGCCGGAGCATCACCGGGGCAAGGTGCGTGATGATGATCTACATAAATAATCCTGCAACTGTCAACACCAACTCTCTCCCCCTCTATGCAGCGGTGTAACACCTCTTTTCCCACTATAACTCTCTACTTGAACATGGTGCTCAACACTACATACTATTTCAGAATGGTATGCGGCTATACTATGATGTTTGAGTAGATCCGTTTTGTCCTACGGGTTAATTGTGATATGATGTTATTGATATGAGTTGTGTGTTGATATGGTGCTGACCTAAGGTGCCTTCCGTGAGGCTCCCACATGAAGCACACACGCAGGAGGGTTTGCAAATATGTTCATGGTTCACTTATGGTGGGTGGCAAGAGTGACAAAAACTTACACCTGAGTAAGGGAGTTGTGTGCGTATGGGAGTAAAGAGGACTTGATGTTTAATGCTATGGTTCGGTTTACCTTAATGATTTCTAGTAGTTGCGAAAGCTTGCTAGAGGTCCAATCATAAGTGCATATGATCCATGTACGGAAAGTGTGTTAGCGTATGCCTCTCCCTCAATGCACATGCTATGTATCTATCATGTTATATTCAATTGCCTATGGACAACCTTTTTCTTGCGTTACACAAAAAGCTTTCTACTAAACAACCCCTAACTTTTATTTCCATGCTCTTTATTTTCTTGCAAAACAACACCTAACTTTTATTTACTTGTTCTTCATTATCTTGCAAAATTATCTATTACATCTACTAAGTACTTCTATTTTTTTTTTTTTAGGTAAAGCAAACGTTAAGTAGGTATAGAGTTGTATCTTTGGCCGATAGAACTTGAGGGAATATTTGTTCTACCTTTAGCTCCTCGTTGGGGTTGACACTCTTAGTTATCGAGAAGGGCTACAAACGATCCCCTATACTTGTGGGTTATCATCTATTACATCATTGGAGTCCGAGGTATCACCCTCGATGGATTCCAATCAATGTAACCGTCAAGGTGACCAGGGAGGAATCATCCTCGATGGTTCACGCTTGAGCGGTTGCACGACATCGTCGTTATCGGAGCTGGTGAAGGAGGAATCACCCTCCGTAATGCACCTCCAGTTAACTACACTACAGAGTTAACATCATGGGTACATAATGAGGTGTCACCCTTGGTACTCGACAGTATCTCTACAAAGTCGCACAAATAAGGGGGTCTGAAGTGATGTGACGGGTTATGGCTAGTCAATCAGTTGATCGAGTCTTCGGGTGTCTGAGTCGTCGAGTCTTCGATGATAAAGCAGGGGCAACTGGGACTAAGTGGAGCCATTGGGGCTCACTAACCAACCTATAATAAGCATTTAATATGCAATAGGGTACAATATGAGTTTAGCCAAAAATACTATGCATCATAATAGGAGCTATCTACAACAGTAGAAAAATCTAATGCAAGCATGAGGGAGAAGGTATGGGCGATATAGGGTTGATCAAGGGGGGGCTTTCTTTCCTTGTTGCTCTGCTGCAAAAGGCTGGTCATAAGGGGGGTAGTCACTCGGCAACAACGTCAGCTTCAACGTCTACCAGAGAGAAGAGGGGTTAGAAACAATAAATAAAAGTAAGAAAATGCATCACGATGAATGAGATGGCAACATGCACTGCTAGGGATGACCTATCGAAGTAATACATGTCATGGACGTATCGGGAAAATATCTAACGATATTTCCCGAGTCTGTGGCTATTACGGGACAGATGATTCGAGGAGGAAAGTTCCATGTTAATCATGCTAGGATTGTGTGTGAAATGAACAGGTAGCGTATTTTGATTCGTGGGATTTTCCTGATCAACTTTCATGTATAAATTATTTTCATCCGACTTAGAAAATTATTTTATATGGTTTTTCAAAGTTTTTAAGAATTTTATAGAATTAATAGAATTATTTTAATAGAAAAATGCTTTATTGCATCAGCATGAGATCATGAGGATGTCAGCAGTCAACTAGGCTATTGACTCATCAATCTAACCTGTGGGGACGAAATGTCATAGACCGTGGGTTAATTCCAGAGTTAAAATTAATTTATTTTACTAACCTGATGGGCCCCTGGCACTCGGGGTACCGAGGCCCGTCGGCCTGCAGCCCCGGACACATCGCGACGGGATAAGCCTGGCTCGGCCCATCGGCAAGCTCGGCAAGGAGAACCCTTGCGAGGGTCGGTGCCTCGTGAGGTGGGCGGTTGGAGATTGTCGCCAAGGGCCTTGGGAGGGCACGAGTCGCAAGGTTATTCCCCATGAGGCCCTCGTGGAGCAGGCCCGTCAAGGATGCCTCAGCATGGTGAAACGACCCATCTCTTTTCGTGGGTAAGGCAGGCAGCGCAGACGGCACACGAGCGGTGTCACCAATGGCGTACAAGGGTTTTTCCCCTTCTACGGTAAGTGGTCGGGATAGCCGGCGTGCTCCCAATGCGGCCCCGAGGGTTTCACGTTCGATGCAAGGAGACTAAAGAAAGAGGGCCCGCAGGACGGATGTCATCCTCGAGCCCACCAATGCGTCATGAAGAGAAGCTTTTGCATGCGAAGACCACCTTTGTGAGGGTGCACTGCAGTCTCGTCCCCTTCAAAAATGGCCGTTGTGGCAACCCTTACCGCCGATGTTTTCGGGGGAAGAAGACCAATGCTCGTATATAGGAGAGGCCCAGACTCCATAGAAGGGGATACACCCTCATCCTAGGGCTAGGGCAAGAACCCACCTTTGTACCTGTCTTCCACCTAAAGCAATCCCAACACAAGCGGGAGTATGGTTTTACAGAACAGGGTTGGAGAGTGAGCGCACGCTAGTGTTTGAACCTTTCCTTGGGTCTGTGGAGCCCCGATTCTGACATTTGGTGCGCCAGGTAGGGGTGCGCAACCATTCTCCTGCTCCGGTTTTGCCCGAGCTTCACAAACTCCATGGCCAGCACCCGCTATGTGCGCCCCGGGGGTTGGGCACCGGGAGGCCACTACTGGCCCGCTGGCGTCGTAACCACCGTCGTCGTAGGTGCCCACGGGCAGCAAGGAGGCACTTCAGAACGACCGCTCCGCCACGCCCCCCATGGCCGACGCTCGTGCTGGAGATCCGAACGTGCAGTACGCGCTGCTCATGCTGGGCGAGCTGCTCCACCACCACTGACCGATGGAGGGTACAATGCTTGGGCGGACCGCATCACCGGGCACGTCAGCGTTGTGAGTAGGGCCTCGGTGCTCCGCACCCCACTTCGTCCCCTCGCGCCAGAAGCTTGGGGAGTCCGAGAAGCGAATCACCCTCACCACCCTGTGGCGACCTGCCCTAGTCTGAGCTGAAGAGGCTCAGGCAAGATGCGTCCGACGCCATGCTCTTTCTCCTAAGGGTCCCGACGGCCGGCCCAGGGTCCCCGCTGAGCCCCAGCGTGGTCGCTCCCGGAAAGGATAGCAGAGAGCTATTTTCTCATCACGACGCGCGCGCCCATGACACTGAGGATTACCGAATGGGAAAATCTGCCCGAGAGTTACGTGTGTCCCGACGTTGGGCCCACGCCCGTGTCCACAGGCCAAGGAGAGTTGTGGTAGGCGTGGCGGAGCACGCCACGCGCCTTCGACCAGCATGCACTTTCCCTGGGCATAGGAGCCGCGCCCAATGTCGTCGGGCCGGACGTAGGGGCTCTCCCACCTAGGGACCACCTGACCCGTACAGAGGACCTCCTTAGCCAGCGAGTGTGGCGCATGATGCCGGGGCCACAGGGGATCGTCATTCAAGGTGTGGCGAATAGCAGAGCGTGAGAACATGGATGCTTCACAAGGGACCAGGCCTTACGGGCCCTTGATGCCTGAGGAGTCGCCCTGACGAGGTGTTGTGGCTTCAGGGGCTGGACGACCTCCCCTCCTGTCGGGCATGATGACCCACAAGTATAGGGGATCAATCGTAGTCCTTTTGATAAGTAAGAGTGTCGAACCCAACGAGCAGCAGAAGGATCTGACAAGTGGTTTTCAGCAAGGAAGTATCTGCAAGCACTGAAATTATCGGTAACAAGTGATTGTGTGGTGAGATGATTCATAGCAAGCAACAAGTAAAAAAAGTAGCAACGGTGCAGCAAAGTGGCCCAATCCCTTGTGTAGCAAGGGACAAGCCTGGACAAAGTCTTATAAGAGGTAAAACTCTCCCGAGGACACACGGGAATTTCTGTCATGCTAGTTTTCATCATGTTCATATGATTCACGTTTGTTACTTTGATAGTTTGATATGTGGGTGGACCGGTGCTTGGGTACTGCCCTTACTTGGACAAGCACCCCACTTATGATTGACCCCTCTCGCAAGCATCCGCAACTACGAAAGAAGAATTAAGACAAAGTCTAACCATAATGTTTAATTCTCTCCAATAAATTCCATCTGAAGTCAATATCTCTCTTCATAAAAGAACCGGTACAAGAAGTGTTAAGCATGGTGCGATCATCATGAGAAAGCCGAGCATAGAAGTTCTGAATGATAATTTCTCTCGAGAGCTGATGGTTGGGGCATGAATATAACATTGATTTAAGCCTCCCCAAGCTTGAGCGATGCTTTCTCTCTCACGAGGCCAAAAATTATAAATATAATTCTGATCATGATGTACTAAATGCATAGGATAAAACTTTTGATGAAATTCCAATTTCAACCGATTGTAGTTCCATGATCCAATATAATCACATAGCCTATACCATGTTAACACCTTATCCTTCAAAGATAAAGGAAAGACCTTCTTCTTGACCTCATCCTCGGGCAAACCCGCAAGCTTAAATAAACCAGAAACTTCATCTACATAGATTAGATGCAAGTCTGGATGTGATGTTCCATCTCCTATAAAAGGATTAGCCAACAGTTTCTCAACCATACCCGAAGGAAATTCAAAGCAAATATTTTCAGTAGGTGCAACAGGTTGAGGATCAACTCTTTGTGCTTCCGTTCGAGGTGAAGATACCCCGAAAAAGCCCCTCAAAGGATTAGTTTCCATAGTGACAAGTGACAATAAATTTCAGTACACTATATGAATGTTTCCTTACCAAGTTCCACTTACCAAAGGCGCTTCACTCCCCGGCAACGGCGCCATAAAAGAGTCTTGATGACCCACAAGTATAGGGGATCAATCGTAGTCCTTTGGATAAGTAAGAGTGTCGAACCCAACGAGGAGCACAAGGATCTGACAAGTGGTTTTCAGCAAGGAAGTATCTGCAAGCACTGAAATTATCGGTAATAAGTGATTGTGTGGTGAGATGATTCATAGCAAGCAACAAGTAAAAAAAGTAGCAACGGTGCAGCAATGTGGCCCAATCCCTTTTGTAGCAAGGGACAAGCCTGGACAAAGTCTTATAGGAGGTAAAACGCTCCTCAGGACACACGGGAATTTCTGTCATGCTAGTTTTCATCATGTTCGTATGATTCGCGTTCGTTACTTTGATAGTTTGATATGTGGGTGGACCAGCGCTTGGGTACTGACCTTACTTGGACAAGCATCCCACTTATGATTAACCCCTCTTGCAAGCATCCGCAACTACGAAAGAAGAATCAAGACAAAGTCTAACCATAGCATTAAACTAGTGGATCCAAATCAGCCCCTTACGAAGCAACACATAAACTAGGGTTTAAGCTTCTGTCACTCTAGCAACCCATCATCTACTTACTACTCCCCAATGCCGTCCTATAGGCCCAAATAATGGTGAAGTGTTATGTAGTCGATGTTCACATAAAACCACTAGAGGAAAAACAACATACAACACATCAAAATACTAAACGAATACCAAATTCACATGACTACTATTAGCATGACTTATCCCATGTCCTCAGGAACAAAAGTAACTACTCACAAAGAATAATCATATTCATGACCAGAGAGGTAATGAGTAGCATCAAGGATCTGAACATAAACTCTTCCACCAAGTAATCCAACTACAAGGAGTAATTAACACTACTAGCAACCTTACAAGTACCAATCGGAGTCGCGAGACGGAGATTGGTTACAAGTGATGAACTAGGGTTCGGAGATGAGATGGTGCTGATGAAGATGTTGATGGTGACGAGTCCCCTCCGATGAGAGGAGTGTTGGTGATGATGATGGCGACGATTTCCCCCTCCGGGAGGGATGTTTCCCCGACAGGATCGTCCTGCCGGAGCTCTAGATTGGTTCTGCTCAAGTTCCGCCTCGTGGCGGCGGCGAATTCTCAAAAAAGCCTCCCCCTGATTTTTTTCCAGACGAAACCCTTCATATAGCAGAAGAGGGGGGGGGGGGCAGAGGGCCAGCTGGGTGCCCACAAGCCCCCTAGGCGCGGCCAGGGGGGTGGTCGCGCTTAGCAGGCTTGTGGCCACCTGCTGGCGCCCCTCTGGCAGTTCTTCGGCCCAGTATTTTTTATAAATCCTGAAAAAAATCCTCGTTGATTTTTACGGTGTTTGGAGTTGCGCAGAATAGGCATCTCAAACTTGCTCCTTTTTCCGGCGACAATTCCAACTGCCGGCATTCTCCCTCTTCATGTAAACCTTGCAAAATAAGAGAGAAAAGGCATAAGTATTGTACCGTGAAGTGAAATAACAGCCCAAGAAGCGATAAATATCAACATGAAAGCATGATGCAAAATGGACGTATCAAATCCCCCAAGCTTAGACCTCGCTTGTCCTCAAGCGAAAGCCTAGCTCAATACCATCAAGATCATGCAGGCATCATGATCATGATCAGAACAACAATACCATCATATCATCTTTCATGCTAAAGTGACAATTCCTTCACAAAGTAAAGCATGGATCAAGAACCTTACCGAGAAGTAACAACTGATAGCCTTTAGTCATTGAAGCAATTGCAATTTATCACAACATCAGAAAGAGTCAAATAAGAGCTTGTAAAGCAAATCCACATACTCAATCATCTTTTCGTTCTCTACAATTGCTACAACTCACGTGGTACTCATGAGATCCAAGTTTCAGCTGGACACAGAGAAAGATAGGGGCTTATAGGTTTGCGTCCCAACTGCTTACCTCAAGGGTAATGTCAACAATAATAATTCATGAATACTTACTTCCAAGTTGACATATGAATATAGATCTTTCCAAAGCATATGACGTTAGCCAAGATAAAGGCGAAACAAGGAATTGGTGAAGATCACCATGACTCTTTCAAGGGCAAAAAGTAAAGGTACAAGATAGGCCCTTCGCAGAGGGAAGCAGAGGCTATCATGCACTTTTGAGGTTTGAATGCGTGTCCTCTTAGTGCGGAGGAACGCCACTTTATATTGCCTCCTGTGATAAAGAACTTTATTATGTAGTCTGTCTCTTTTATATCTTCCTCATCACAGGTTCGTACAAAGCTTATTTTCCACACACTAATAGATCATAGATATTAGGGGGAAATTTTTATTGCTTGCACCGATGACAACTTACTTGAGGGATCTTATTCAATCCATAGGTAGGAGTGGTGGACACTCATGGCAAAACTGGGTTGACGGTTTATGGATCACAAGTAGTATCTCTACTTGGTGCGGGAGTTTTGGCTAATATGAGGTGGAAGCAATCGTCACATGCTGAGGGATCTCTAATCATATAACATTGTTCGGAACCAAGCAAACACAATTCATTATGTTGTCTTCTTTGTCCAACATCTACTTCTAGGCATGCAATAGTTTATGAGTGTTCACAATCATAGATGGTGTCAAAGATGATGTATTTATATGTGAACCTCTCCTTCTTTATCACTTCCTATTAATTGCAACAATGAACAAGGTCTACGTTTGTCTACCCTCAACAAGTTCCAATCATCATTCTTTTTATATGTGAAGCCATCACTTCCCATAAGATCATTACATGATCTTTCATGCTTTTGTTCTTTTCTCACTCTTTTGATCATGGCATGAGGCAAAGCCCTTCAACTAAGACACTCTTTATTATATGGCTCACGAGCTCGAATACATCAGGGGTGACACAAAGCAAAACTCAAAGCTAAAACACTAAGACTTTTATTCTACTAGAGAAAAAGAAAACTGAAAAGGAACAAACTAAAACAAAGGTAAAGGCAAAAGATGTGATGGTGATACGATACCGGGGCAACTCCCCCAAGCTTGGCACAAGCCAAGGGGATTGCCCATACCCATGTTTAGTTGTCTTCCTTTGGTGGTGATGGTGGTGGAGTTGTTGAAGAGGTCTTGAGCTTTTTTAATTTCCACTTGAGCATAAAATTCTGCTCCCTCACATCATCATTTTCCTCTTCAAGCTTCAACACCCTTTGGCATAATTCCTGCTTACTCTCCTGCAAGAAACGAGAAGGGATAAACAAAGTCTTAGGCTTCTTCCTTGAGTCAGGGAGGCTCGACTTCTTGAACTCCACACGCGTGCGTCCAGGTTGAGGTAGAGGAGCCTCCTCTTCATCGGAACTTGTTTGTTCCTTTCCCTTGGGATCAAAATCTTCTTCCTCACCAGTGGTCCAGCCATAAGGATCCAAGTCCCTATAGACCTTGGGGTTAGCAAGGTAATCTGCCACATAGCTCTCCCCCTCTGAATCTTGAGAAGACATCTTGCCCTAGATCTGCGGCAGAAAACAGGCTCGAAACAAAAACAGAGGAAATCTGCGTGATACGAGGGTCAGACCCTACGGGAGAATATATAATGATTTTTTCCAGACCAGAAGGAGTACTCCGCACGAAAACGGAGTCCGGGAGGCACACGAGGTGGCCACAAGCCCCCCAGGCGCGGCCAGGGGATGAGCCCGCGCTTGGCAGGCTTGTCGCCTCCTCGCGCACTTTCCGGACTACTTCCAATTTTTATATTTTTTTCAAATATTCCAAAACGGAGAAAAATTCCTACTGGAAAAGTTTTGGAATCTGTTTTCTTACCAAATGACATACCTCTTCATTTTCGGAGTCTGAAACACGCTGATAAATATCCCTTAGGTATTCTTCCGGAGTTATGGTATTGATGATATTGCTTTCAACATTTATGGACTACCTGAGATATAATGCTTGATTCTCTGCCCATTTACCACTCTCGGACAATTACCTTCCGTGTTGTTGATCTTGATAGCACCGGAAAGATATACTTCCTCAACAATATAGGGACCTTCCCATTTAGAGAGAAGCTTTCCTGCAAAAAATCTTAAACGAGAATTATATAGCAAGACATAATCACCTACATTGAACTCACGCTTTTGTATCCTCTTATCACGCCACCTCTTAACGTTTTCTTTGAACAACTTGGCATTCTCATATGCCTGAGTTCTCCATTCATCAAGCGAGCTAATGTCAAATAACCTCTTCTCACCAGCAAGTTTGAAATCAAAGTTGAGCTCTTTGATTGCCCAATAAGCTTTATGCTCTAGCTCAAGAGGTAAATGACATGCTTTACCGTATACCATTTTGTACGGAGACATGCCCATGTGATTCTTATAGGTAGTTCTATAAGCCCACAGTGCATCATCGAGCTTCTTAGACCAATTCTTTCTAGACCTGTTGACAGTCTTTTGCAGAATTAGTTTAATCTCTCTATTTCTTAGCTCTACTTGACCACTGGACTGAGGGTGATAGGGAGACGCAATTCTATGGTTGACATCGTACTTAGCAAGCGTTTTACGAAAAGGACCATGAATGAAATGTGAACCACCGTCGGTCATTAGATATCTTGGGACTCAAAATCTTGGGAAAATAACTTCTTTAAGCATCCCGATAGAAGTGTTGTGATCAGCACTACTAGTGGGGATAGCTTCCACCCACTTAGTGACGTAATCAACAGCAACTAGGGTATGAGTATACCCGTTGGATTTTGGAAAAGGTCCGATATAATCAAAGCCCCAAACATCAAATGGTTCAGTGACAAGTGAATAGTTCACAAGACAAGACAAACTTACGGGCATCCTTGAAGAGAGTGGGCCAATAGAAACCTGATTGCAATACCTTGTGTGCAGTTCTATCTCCCGCATGGTGTCCTCCGTAGGCCTCGGAGTGACGCTTCTGTAGGATCTGTCCCTGTTCATGTTCCGGTACACAACGTCTAACAACACCATCTACTCCTTCCTTATAAAGGTGAGGATCATCCCAAAAGTAATATCTCAAGTCAAAGAAGAATTTCTTCTTTTGCTGGTATGTGAAACTAGGTGGTATATATTTGGCAACGATATAGTTTGCATAATCAGCATACCATGGTGCACTACGTGAAGCATTGATGACATTCATTTTCTCATCGGGAAAGCTATCATCAATAGGTTGTGGGTCATCAAGAATGTTCTCCAACCTAGACAAGTTATCTGCTATGGGGTTATCAGCACCCTTCCTGTGGACAACGTGCAAATCAAACTGTTGTAGCAAGAGAACCCATCTGATAAGTCTAGGTTTAGCGTCCTTCTTCTCCATGAGGTACTTAATAGCAGCATGATCAGTGTGAATAGTGACTTTGGAATCAACTATGTAAGACCTGAACTTTTCACATGCAAACACGTCTGCTAAAAATTCCTTCTCCGTAGTAGCATAGTTTCTTTGGGCACTGTCTAGAGTTTTACTAGCATAGTGAATAACATTCAACTACTTATCAACTCTTTGCCCTAGGAGAGCACCAACAGCATAATCACTAGCATCACACATGATTTCAAAAGGTAAGTTCCAATCAGGTGGTTGAACAATAAGCGCAGTTATCAAGGCCTTCTTAAGTATTTCGAAGGCTTCCTCACAATCATCGTCAAAAACAAAAGGAATATCCTTTTGCAAGAGATTGGTAAGAGGCCTAGAAATCTTACAGAAGTCTTTAATGAACCTTCTATAGAAACCAACATGACCAAGGAAACTTCTTATACCCTTGATATTTGTGGGGTATGGCATTTTCTCGATTGCATCAACCTTAGCCTTATCGACTTCAATAACTCTTTAAGAAATTTTATGTCCTAAGACGATGCCTTCATTAACCATAAAGTGGCACTTCTCCCAATTCAAGACAAGATTGGTGTGTTTACATCTCTGCAAGACTCGATCAAGGTTGTGAGGCAATCATCAAAGGAAGACCCGTAAACGGAGAAGTCATCCATGAAAACCTCAACAGTCTTTTCACAAAAGTCAGAGAATATAGCCATCATACATCTTTGAAAGGTGGCAGGTGCATTACATAAGCCAAAAGGCATGCGTCTATAAGCAAAGGTACCGAAAGGGCAGGTGAAAGTGGTTTTCTCCTGATCAGATTGTGCAACTGGTATTTGGGAGAAACCAGAATAATCGTCTAGAAAGCAGAAATGTGTGTGTTTAGATAGTCTTTCTAGCATTTGGTCTATAAAAGGCAAAGGGTAATGATCTTTCCTAGTGGCTTTATTTAATTTCCTAAAATCAATCACCATCCTATAGCCAGTAATAATCCTCCGTGGGATCAATTCATCCTTATCATTAGGGACAACGGTAATGCCTCCCTTCTTAGGGACGCAATGCACCGGACTCACCCAATCGCTATGAGGAACACGATAGATAATACCCGCTTCCAAGAGCTTTTGTATTTATTTTCTTACTACCTCTTTCATCTTAGGATTCAATCTCCTTTGATGATCAGCAACTGGTTTGGAATCAGGATCAGTTTTGATTTTGTGCTGGCATAGAGTGGGACTAATGCCCTTAAGATCATCAAGAGTATATCCAATAGCAGCACGGTGCTTCCTCAGAGTTTTTAGTAACTTCTTTTCTTCATGCTCTGAGAGGCTAGCACTAATAATAACATGATATATCTATTTTTCATCAAGATAAGCATACTTAAGAGTATCTGGCAACTGTTTAAGCTCGAACACAGGATCACCCTTCGGTGGGGGTGGATCCCCAAGCAGTTCAACAGGCAAGTTATTCTTAAGGATAGGATATTGTTCTAAGACAACTCTATCTATCTCATCCCTTTCATCCATATGCATATCATTTTCATGCTCAAGCAAGTATTTCTCTAAGGGATTAGTAGGAGGCACGACAATAGAAGCTAAGACAATAGTTTCATCCTTACTAGGCAACTCCTTTTCATGAGGTTGTCTACCAAACTTGGAGAAATTGAACTCATGTGACACACCTTCAAAGCCAACAGTGATAGTTTGCTTCTCACAGTCAATATGAGCATTGACGGTATTGAGAAAAGGTCTGCCAAATATGACGGGACTAAATCTATCTTGTGCAGTAGCAAGAACGAGGAAATCAGCAGGATACTGCGTTTTACCACACAAGACTTCAACATCCCTAACAATTCCCACAGGGCAGATAGTATCTCCATTGGCAAGATGAATAGTGACATCAATAGGCTCTATCTCAACAGGTGCAATCTTGTCTTTAATTTCATCGTATAAGGATTGAGGTATTGCACTAACACTAGCACCCACGTCACATAAACCATGATAACAATGATCTCCTATCTAAACAGAAACAACTGGCTTGCCAACAATAGGCCTATGTTTGTCTCTAGCGTGAGGTTTAGCAATTCTAACAGCATCTTCACAGAAGTGAATATTATGTCCCTCAACATCATCTGATAGAAGATCTTTGATAATAGCAATGCTAGGTTCAACTCTAATTGCTCAGGGGGTGTAGGTGTTCTAATGTAGCCTCTATGTATCACAGTTGAAGCTTTAGAATGATCCTTTATCCTAACAGGGAAAGGTGGTTTCTCAATGTAAGCACTGGGAACAATAGGATCATTATAGGCAATGACTTTCTCTTCAACTGGATTGGGTTTAACTACATTGACTTCTAAGGGAGGATGATATTTAAACCACTTCTCTTTGGGGAGATCAATATGAGCAGCAAACGATTCACATAGTGAAGCTACTATCTCAGAGTCAAGTCCATACTTAGCGCTAAAATCACAAAAAGTATTTGTTTCAACAAAGAATTTCACGCAATCAAACTTGAAATTCATAGCTGACTCCTTACCTTCTTCAAGCTCCCAATCTTCAGAGTGCGTTTAATTCTCTCCAATAAATTCCATCTGAAGTCAATATCTCTCTTCATAAAAGAGCCGGTACAAGAAGTGTTAAGCATCGTGCATTCATAGTGAGAAAGCCGAGCATAGAAGTTCTGAATGATAATTTCTCTCGAGAGACCATGGTTGGGGCATGATTATAACATTGATTTAAGCCTCCTCCAAGCTTGAGCGATGCTTTCTCTATCACGAGGCCAAAAATTATAAATATAATTCCGATCACGATGTACTAAATGCATAGGATAAAACTTTTGATGAAATTCGAATTTCAACCGATTGTAGTTCCATGATCCAGTATCATCACATAGCCTATACCATGTTAACGCCTTATCCTCCAAAGATAAAGGAAAGCTTCTTCTTGACCTCACCCTCGGGCAAACATACAAGCTTAAATAAACCACAAACTTCATCTACATAGATTAGATGCAAGTCTGGATGTGATGTTCCATCTCCTATAAAAGGATTAGCCAGCAGTTTCTCAAGCATACCCGAAGGAAATTCAAAGCAAATATTTTCAGTAGGTGCAGCAGGTTGTGCTTCCGTTTGAGGTGAAGATACCCCGAACAAGCCCCTCAAAGGATTAGGTTCCATAGTGACAAGTGACAATAAATTTCAGCACACTATATGAATGTTTACTTACCAAGTTCCACTTACCAAAGGCGCTTCACTCACCGGCAACGGCGCCAGAAAAGAGTCTTGATGACCCACAAGTATAGGGGATCAATCACAGTCCTTTCAATAAGTAGGAGTGTCGAATCCAACGAGGAGCACAAGGATCTGACAAGTGGTTTTCAGCAAGGAAGTATCTGCAAGCACTGAATTTATCGGTAACAAGTGATTGTGTGGTGAGATGATTCGTAGCAAGCAACAAGTAAAAAAAGTAGCAAAGGTGCAGAAAAGTGGACCAATCCCTTTTGTAGCAAGGGACAAGCCTGGACAAAGTCTTATAGGAGGTAAAACGCTCCCGAGGACACACGGGAATTTTTGTCATGCTAGTTTTCATCATGTTCATATGATTCACGTTTGTTACTTTGATAGTTTGATATGTGGGTGGACCGGCACTTGGGTACTGCCCTTACTTGGACAAGCATCCCACTTATGATTGACCCCTCTCGCAAGCATTCGCAACTACGAAAGAAGAATTAAGACAAAGTCTAACGATAGCATTAAACTAGTGGATCCAAATCAGCCCCTTACGAAGCAACACACAAACTAGGGTTTAAGCTTCTGTCACTCTAGCAACCCATCATCTACTTACTACTCTCCAATGCCTTCCTCTAGGCCCAAATAATGGTGAAGTGTTATGTAGTCGACGTTCACATAACACTACTAGAGGAAAAACAACATACAACACATCAAAATACCGAACGAATACCAAATTCACATGACTACTATTAGCATGACTTATCCCATGTCCCGAGGAACAAAAGTAACTACTCACAAAGCATAATCATATTCATGACCAGAGAGGTAATGAGTAGCATCCAGGATCTGAACATAAACTCTTCCACCAAGTAATCCAACTAGCATCAACTACAAGGAGTAATTAACACTACTAGCAACCTTACAAGTACCAATCAGAGTCGCGAGATGGAGATTGGTTACAAGTGATGAACTAGGGTTTGGAGATGAGATGGTGCTGATGAAGATGTTGATGGTGACGAGTCCCCTCCGATGAGAGGAGTGTTGGTGATGACGATGGCGGCGATTTCCCCCTCCGGGAGGGAAGTTTCCCCGGCAGGATCGTCCTGCGGGAGCTCTAGATTGGTTCTGCTCAAGTTCCGCCTCGTGGCGGCGTCGAATCCTCGAAAAAGCCTCCCCCTGATTTTTTTCCGGACGAAACCCTTCATATAGCAGAAGAGGGGAGCCAGAGGGCCTGCTGGGTGCCCACAAGCCCCCTAGGCGCGACCAGGGGGGTGGCCGCGCCTAGCAGGCTTGTGGCCACCTGCTGGCGCCCCTCTCACACTTCTTTGGCCCAATATTTTTTATAAATCCTGAAAAAAATCCTCGTTGATTTTTACGGCGTTTGGAGTTGCGCAGAATAGGCATCTCAAACTTGCCCCATTTTCAGGCTAGAATTCCAGCTGCCGGCATTCTCCCTCTTCATGTAAACCATGAAAATAAGAGAGAAAAGGCATAAGTATTGTACCGTGAAGTGAAATAACAGCCCAAGAAGCGATAAATATCAACATGAAAGCAAGATGCAAAATGGACGTATCAGGGCAGGCCTTGACAATACGCATTGTCAATGGGCCCAATGCATCCGCGACAGCATGGTCGCCACGTGATTTTTGGATTGCCCAACTCGGGTGGTACCATGTACTTTATCTTGCCTCAAGCGGGCGTTTTTCAAATATATAAAAGCCCGATTAACCTTCACTTGAGATGGTATGGTTTGTGTGGACTTTAAGCTGTGATGCTCGGATGCCACTAGGGGATGATGCACCCCTGCGACCGCTATGGGAAGGATCGACGGTGAGGGGCAAGACATAGTGTATGTGCAGGATTCGTCCTCATAGCACCAAGAATCCTAAGTGGCCGAGCTCTGGCTAGCAGGCTGGCCACCCGTGTTAGCCATCTCGCCAAGGTCCTTAGTGTCGCACTATCTCGACAAACCATCACGCACGAAGAAAAGAAGACGCAACTTGGAGCTGGACTAGGCTTTGTGGCTCCATGCGGCGACCCTCTTGATGACGTGCCCCCTCGGCTACGCGGGGTGTGAACGACACTCATGCTTGGGCCTTAGGGGCATGCAGCGGCGCTACTAAGGGTACGCGGGGCATGAATGGCACTCATGTCGGGGCCTCGTGAGCGCACGTGAAGACCGGGTTCGGAGCTCCTGAGCCTTGTGCCTGGGGTATCCGCCCATTATCGATGCCCATGACTCTCTCACGTAACAACAAGGAGGTTGTAAACGACCAGGCCTCCTATGCATAACCCCACGACAAGCCACATTGTGGCCGCGGTGGAGGGCCCTCCCACGTGCAATGGTGGAAGTCCCTATGCTCCGCGCTGGCGTAATGACTGTTGAACTGCGACTATGCCCACGCCAGAGTGGAATCCCTTGCATTGCACGTGAGATCAATTGAAAAAGACGCCTCACAAGTTTCACCCTTCTTTTAAGGTTGACCTGTACTGAATACGGCAACCACCTTCTTCCTAAGGTTGACCCGTACTGAATACGACAGCCATTTTCATTTGCCTTTTATTTTGACCTGTGAGCGAGCCCACCAGGCTGACTCGTGTCGATGCGGCAGCCGAGTCCCCGTTTAGGGCTCGTGAACAAGTTAGCTTCAAGTTTTTAATGGAAGTTTTGGTCTTATGGTTTTTTGGAGCTCCTTTGGTTCGTCTTTCCCTTGCCGTGACCACGCCCAGTGAAGGCCCCATACCTCGCTCGACGATGACGACAGAAATGAAACACTGTAATGACATCGGGGTCCCGGGGGCTCGACCCCAGCGGGCGGGCGCCCCTCGTGCACGCGCCATATCATCAAGGTCACGGGATGTACCCCCCACACGACGACCGGACACTGGAAGACGGACGCGCGCTGTCACGCCAAGGCATTCCTCCGTAGGGTTCCCCCGAGGCCTCGCGAGCCTTTGAGGCCTCACGAGGCGGACCTCAAGCCTCGGGGATCGCAGTGCACGAGCTCGAGGGCTGGTTCCGAAGTTAGCATAAGATACCATGGGAAAGTTCATTAGAATCCTTACATGCCCCGCGGGGCTAGCGTGTTGCATTTCAGAGAAGGAGGACGACATAAGAAAAGAAAGACGGACCCTCGAAGCACCCAGGATAGAGACTCCGGCACCGATGGCACGCGTGCACAATTAGTCGGAGTCCACCTCCTCCTTCATGCAGGCGCCCAGGGAGTTGTCGGAGTCGCTGCCGCCCCAGTCACCGTCGGAGAAGGGGCTATTTCCGTTGTCATCACTACCCGAGGAGTCCCTGTTGCCGCCGCTGCTATCCTCCATGCAACACCCCAGGCGTTTGCGTGCACCCCCAAAGACCTTCACGAAGAGTGTGGCGGCCCCATCAAATTTTAAGTGGAGGATGTGCCCGTTCAACAGGCCTTGGGCAAAGGCGAACGACTTGCACCCGCGCCTCAGGAATAAGAAGGCGAGGGAGTTGAACTCCGTCGCCACCCAGCTAGGCCCATTGTCGCACCTGTATGGTTGTAGCCATAGGCCCACGGTTGCGAGATCCTCTATCTCCTCTACAAAGAAGTCCGGAAGCCGGAGCCAGGTGTGGGGCATATCCTCCACCCACACGATGAACTCGTGGCCCGTGTCGGCGGAGTGACCTCGCAACCTAGGCGACCGGGCGTGTGCCTCGCACTGTCAGCCCCGTACGCTGCCGTCACGCCCAATGATGACCCACAAGCATAGGGGATCTATCGTGGTCCTTTCGGTAAGTAAGAGTGTCGAACCTGACAAGGAGCAAAAGGAAATGACAAGCAGTCTTTAGTAAGGTATTCTGTGCAAGCACTGAAATTATGGGTAACAAATAGTTTTGTGATAAGTTAATTCGTAACGGGTAGCAAGTAACAAATGTAACAAAGGACAAGCCTGGACAAACTCTTATATAAAGCAAAGCACTCCCGAGGACACATGGGAATTTCTTTCAAGCTAGTTTTCATCATGCTCATATGATTCACGTTCGTTAGTTTGATAATTTGATATGTGGGTGGACCGGTGCTTGGGTGCTGACCTTAATTGGAGAAACCTCCCACTTATGATTAATCTCTCTCGCAAGCATCTGCAACTATGAAAGAAGAATTAAGATAAATCTAACCATAGCATGAAACATATGGATCCAAATCAGCCTCTTACGTAGAACGCGTAAACTAGTGTTTAAGCTTCTATCACTCTAGCAACCCATCATCTACTATTACTTCCTAATTACTTCCCCTAGGCCCAAATAATGGTGAAGTGTCATGTAGTCGATGTTCACATAACACCACTAGGGGATAGACAACATACATCTCATCAAAATATCGAACGAATACCAAATTCACATGATTACTTATAACAAGACTTATCCCAGGTCCTCAGGAAGAAACATAATTACTCACAAAGCATGTTCATGTTCATAATCAGAGGACTATTAATGATCATTAAGGATCTGAACATATGATCTTCCACCATGTAAACCAAGTAGCATCAACTACAAGGAGCAATCAACACTACTACCAACCCACAGGTACCAATCTGAGGTTTTGAGACAAAGATCGGATACATGAGATGAACTAGGGTTTGGAGAGGAGATGGTGCTGATGAAGATGTTGATGGAGATTGACCCCCTCTCAATGAGAGGTTCGTTGGTGATGATGATGGCTTCAATTTCCCCCTTCGGGAGGGAAATTTCCCCGGCAGAACAGCTCCGCCGGAGCCCTAGATTGGTTCTGTCCAAGTTCCGCCTCGAGAGGGCGACGTTTTTCCCCGAAAGTTCTAATATGATTTTTTCCAGGTCAATACCCTCCATATAGCAGAAGATGCGCACCGGAGGCCTGCTAGGGGGCTCACAAGCCTGTAGGGCACGCCCTACTGGCTTGTGGCCACCTGGTGGGTCCCCTTATGTATTTCTTTCAGCCAATATTTTTTTTATATTCCAAAATAATTCTCCGTAAGTTTTTAGGAATTTTGGAGTTGTGCAGAATAGGTCTCTTCGATTTGCTCCTTTCCCGGTCCAGAATTCCAGCTGCCCGCATTCTCCCTCTTCATGTAAACCTTGTAAAATAAGAGAGAAAAGGCATAAGTATTGTACCATAACGTGTATTAACAGCCCGTAATGCAATAAATATCGATATAAAAGCATGATGCAAAATGGACGTATCAACTCCCCCAATCTTAGAGCTCGCTTGTCCTCAAGCGAAAGCCGAAATCAATAAATATGCCCACATGTTTAGAGATAGAGGTGTTGATAAAATAAAATACGGACATGAAGGCATCATGGTTATCTTTAGAACAACAACACATGTTTACGTATAATTTCTTATGCTAGAGTAACAATTCATTCACAAGGTAAAATATGAATCATGAACTCTATTGAGAACTAACAAACTATGATCTCAATCACCGAAGCAATTCCAATTTATCATAACGTAGGAAAGAGTCAATATAAGAGCTTGTAAAGCAAATCCACATACTCAATCTTCTTATAGTCTTTCATAATTGCTAACACTCACGCGGTACCTATGAGGTCAAAGCTTCAATCGGACATAGAGAAAGATAGGGGCTTATAGTTTTGCCTCCCAACTATTTACCTCAAGGGTAATGTCAACAATATTAACTCATGATCACCCACATGCGAGTCGATATATGTGTCTAGATCATTCCCCAACACATGACACTTGCCAAAATATAAAGGCGAAATAAGGGAAATGTTGAAGATCACCACGACTCTTGCATAAAGGTAAGTACTAGAGAGTAAAGGTAACAGATAGGCCCTTCGCAGAGGGAAGCAGAGGTTGTCATGCACTTTTATAGTTGGATGCGCCATCCCTTAATGCAAAAGAACTTCACTTTATATTGCCCCTTGTGATAAAGAACTTTATTATGCAGTGTGTCGATTTTATTTATTCCATATCACAAGTTCGTATAAAGTTTATTTTCCTCACACTAATAGATCACACATATTTAGAGAGAAATTTTTATTGCTTGCACCGTTGACAACTTACTTGAAGGATCTTACTCAATAGATATGTAGGTATGGTGGACTCTCAAGGCAAAACTGGTTAAAGGTGTTTGGTGCGGAAGTTTTTGGCTGATATGGGGTGGAAGCAAGCAACACATGTTGAAGCATCTATAACCATGTAACTTTTATTCGGAAATAAGCAAACATAACTCATTATGTTGTCTTCCTTTTCCAACATCAACTTCTTAACATATAATATTTTAATGAGTGCTCACAATCATAAAAATGTCGAAGATAATATATTCACATGTGAACCTTGCTTTCTTTATTGCTTCCTTTTAATTGCAACAATGACCAATAGCTTTGTTTGTCAACTCACAACAAATTACAATCGGCATACTTTATATACGTGAAGTCATCACTCCCCATAAGATCATTATATACTCTTTGCTTTTATTCTATACTTCGTTCTATTTCTTTTTCTCAATACCATAGCAAGCAAGCAAAGCCCTCAAGTCAAAACTACTCTTTATTATATAACTCTCTGACTTGCTTACATACTGGGAACATAAAGCAAAACTCAAAACTATATCACACTAAAAGTTTATTCGGCTAGATCAAGGTATAACCAAAAGGATCGAACAAAGAAAAACGAAGGAAGTAAAAGATGTGGTGGTGATACGATACTGGGGCACCTCCCACAAGCTTGGCACAAGCCAATGGAGTGCCCATACCCATGTGTTTAGTTGTCTTTCTTCGGAGGTGGTGATGTTGGAGTTGTTAGTGAGGTTGGAGACTTGTCCTCCATCTTCCAAGGCATGGGCTCACCATCATAAAAAGATGAACGAGTCTACGGTATCCTCAAATCTGTAGCCAAACTCATTCTCCTAAATCTGCATTCATACTCATACTTTTGGTTTTGCAGGTCATAGATCTGGGCTTGGAGATACTCGATTTTCCTGTAAAGCTTGAAGACGTGCTCCCCGATGTCCTTGGAATCTAGCTTGTGCTTATGGGTAAACTCTGCAATCATCATGTGATTGGCATTGAGTCCTCGTTCCACCATCCCTTGGCATTTGAAGACTTCTTGCTCCATTGCTTCAAGCTTTATCTCCACGCTTCCGGTCTTTGTTGACCCCTCAACATCACACATGTGCAGCACCCCATCATGCATCTCAATGGTTTGAGGGTGTTGTAGTGCTACCTCTTGAGCTTGAGTTGGTTTTCCCTTGAAGAGGAAACGGTGGTGCAACGAAGTAGATAAGTATTTCCCTCAGTTTGTTGAGAACCAAGGTATCAATCCAATAGGAGGAACAAGCAAAGCTCCAATAGTAGTACCTACACAAATAATCAAACACTTGCACCCAACGCTATAAAGGGGTTGTCAATCCCTTTAGAGTTATTTGCAAGGATGAGATCTGATCAAGATAGGTATAAAGTAGTGATAGATCTGAAAGTAAAACAAAAGTAAATAAATTGCGGAAAAGTATTTTTGGTATTTTTGGTTTATAGATCTGAAAATATAATATGGAAAATAGACCCCGGGGCCATGTATTTCACTAGAGGCTTCTCTCATAAAGGAAAATAATTCAGTGGGTGAACAAATTACTGTCGAGAAATTGATAGAAAAGCAAATAATTATGAAGATATCCAAGGCAACGATTATGCATATAGGCATCACGTCTGTATCAAGTAGACCGAAACGATTCTGCATCTACTACTGTTACTCCAAACATCAACCGACTCCTGCCTGCATCTAGAGTATTAAGTTCATGAAGAACAGAGTAACACATTAAGTAAGATGACATGATGTAGAGGGATAAACTCAAGTAATATGATGAAAACCCCATCTTTTTATCCTTGATGGTAACAATACAATACGTGCCTCGCTAGTCCTACTATGTCACTAGATGACCATAAGATTGAACCCAAAACTAAGCACTTCTCCCATTGCAAGAATTACCAATCTAGTTGGCCAAACCAAACAAATAATTTGAAGAGACTTGCAAAGATATGAAATCATCCATATAAGAATTCAGAAGAGACTCAAATAATATTCATGGATAATCTGAACATAAACTCACAATTCATCGGATCTCAACAAACACACCGCAAAAGAGTATTACATCGGATAGATCTCCATGAAGATCATGAAGAACATGGTATTGAATATCAAAGAGAGAGAAGAAGCTATGGACCCGTAGGTCTGTGGTAAACTACTCACACATCATCGGAGGGGCAATGGAGTTGATGTAGATGCCCTCCGTGATCAATTCCCTCTCTGGCAGATTATCGAAATAGGCTCCTAGATTGGATCTCTCGGGAACAGAGGCTCCCGGCGGCGTAAAAATATTTTCGTTCCTCTTTTTGGCCATACGGGAATATTTGGGAATTTGTAGTCCAAGAATTATGGTTAGGAGACCTGCAGGGGGCCCACAAGCAAGGGGATGCGACCACCCCCTCGGGTCGCGCCCTGCAGGCTTGTGGCCTCCCGGCAACTTCCTTGCCCCCTACTCCAAGCATGTTGCATGTCTTCTGGTCCAAGAAAAATCTTTCTGTAGATTTTATCCCATTTGGACTCTGTTTAATATTCCTTATCTGCAATACTAAAAAACATGGAAGAAACAGAAACTCACACTAGGCTCTGGATTAATTGGTTAGTCCCAAAAATAATACAAAACAACATATAAATGCATATAAAACATCCAAAACACATAATATAATAGCATGGAACAATAAAAAATTATAGATACGTTGGAGACGCATCACAAACCCAAACATGATTTTAGTTTTCATGTTTGGCAAAATATTTAATCCACTTATTATTTGGATTCCGAATTTCAAAAGGGAATTTGAAATTAGATATGATTCAAAGATTGATGAAGCGTTGTTTAGCAAAAGCATTTACATTAATCTTGACCATCAATGTAGCTCAATTTAAATGATTACTGCAGCTTAATCCAAGGGTGTCACATTTCTCCCCTACTAAAAGAAATCTCGTCCCGAGAATTAAGAGGTAGAAGGAAAGAGGTGAGGGTATTCATCACGAAGATGATCCTCGCGTTCCCAAATGGCTTCATCTTCAGAATGATTTGTCGACTTCACTTTGAAGAACTTGGTAACCTTTTGACGAGTCCGAGGTTCAGTTTGATCAAGATTGTGTTTCGAGTGCTCTTTATAAGAAAGGTCTTGTTGCAGCTCAAGCATATCATGATCCAGTGCTTGGATTGGATCCTTGAAGAAGTGGCAGAACTGTGACATGTGGAAGACATCGTGAACTTTATAAAGGCTCGGCGGTAGCTCCACTTGATATGCGACCTTTCCACGCCTTTCAAGAATTGTGAATGGACAAATTTAGTGAGGAGCTAGCTTGACCTTGATCCGAGAGCAGTGTTCACCCATCATTGGTGTGACTCGAAGTTAAGCATTTTCGCCAGGTTGATAGATCATATATTGACAATGACGGTCATACTGACTCTTCTGACAAGACTGAGCAGCCTTTAGATTCTCACGAATAACGCGGACTTGATCTTCGGCATGTAGGATAATATCCGGACCAAAGAGTGATCGTTCCCCAATCTCTGACCAATTCACAGGAGTTCGACACTTTTGTCCATACAACACTTCAAAGGGGGCTATCTTCAGACTAGCTTGATAGCTATTGTTGTAGAAGAACTTGGCATACGAGATGAATTCCTCTCATTTCTTGCCGAAAGAAATGACACATGCTCGAAGCAGGTCTTCGAGAATTTGGTTGACTTGTTCAACTTGTCCCTCGGATTGAGGATCAAAGGCAGTGCTAAAGGACAGATGAATTCCCATAGCCTTTTGAAAAGTTTCCCAGAATCTTGAAGTGAATAAGCTACCGCGTGTGAGCTGATTACCAACGGAATACCATGGAGCGAAACAATCCTGAACATATATAGATTTTCCAGCTGACTAGTAGTGATTGTTTGGTTGACGTCCAGAAAATGTGCAACTTTGTACGGTCGGCCAATGTCGACAAGAATAGCATCATTACCTTTATGCAATCTGGGAAAACCAGTGACAAAGTCCATTTCAACATGGTCCCATTTCCATTCAGGAATAGTGATAGGTTACATAGTTCCATCAGGCTTTTGATGTTCTGTTTTGATTTGACGGTAAATGTCACATTCTGCAACATTGCATGGAATGTCTTGTTTCATGTTTGACCTCAAGAACCTTTGACGGATGTCTTGGTACATCTTGGTACTACCTGGATGAATAGACATAGGTGTACCATGAGCTTCTTTCATCACACTCTGAGTCATATTCAGATTTTCCCTATGGCTTTGCACGAATAGGCGACCCTTGAAGTACAAGGCGCCATCATTGCAACAGTGAAGCAAGAGGTTTTACCTTATGCAAGATAGCCTTTAATTGTTTTGACTTCATTGTCATAGTGTTGAATAGTTTTGATGTCTCCCACGAGATCTGGCTCCGCAACCAGGTTATTAAGGGAACCCTTGTTAACAACACGGGGGTTCATGTTGCAGAACTCTTTAGGAGGGCGAGCAAGATAACCCTAAGGAACAATATGGAGGGTCAGTTTGCTGAATTGTTCTTGAAGACGAGCCTGAACCTTATGAACGTGGAGGTGGTTCGAGTATGACTTGCGGCCTAAGGCATTAGCCATTACATTGGCTTTGCCAAGTGTATAAGAAATTCCCAAATCGAAATCTGATGTGCTCTCCATCCATCACTATTGACGGAGGTTCAGATCCGACTAAGTAAACACGTACTTACGACTTTGGTGATCACTTTAGATCTCACAATGATTACCGAGAAGGTAATGTCGCCATAGGAATAACGAATACATAACTGTAGCAAGTTCAAGGTCATGAATGTGATAGTTTTCTTCATGAGAACGTAACTTTTGTGAGCCATAGACAATCACTCTTCGCTCTTGCATTAGGACACAGCCCAAATCCTTGATGAGAAGCGTCATAATAAATGACAAAGTCCATGCGAGTATCCGGAGGAGAAAGCACTAGAGAAGATGTCAAACTGTCCTTGAGTGTCCAGAAAATTTCCTCACATTTATCTGTCCACTCATATTTAACACCTTTATGAAGCATATTGGTCATAAGTTTGGCAATCTTGGAGAAGTTCTTGACAAAACAACGACAATAGTTGGCGAGTCCGAGAAAACTTATAGCTTGCTCGACATTGTTCAAGGGAGTCCAGTCAAGAATAGCCTGAACTCATTCAGGGTTGACTGAAATACCATCCTTGGAGATCACATGACCAAGGTAGGTCACTTCTTCCATCCAAAATTCAAATTTGGAATATATGGCATAAAGTAGATGCTCCCAAAGATTTTCCAGTACAAGACGAACATGTTTAACATGTTCTTCTTTATTCTTGGTGTATACCAGGATTTCATCTAGATAAACCACAACGAATTTTTTGAGGTAGTGCATGAAGATATAATTCATCGACCTAGAGAAGGCTGCTACAACATTGGTTAAGCCGAAGGACATGATAGTATACTCGTATGAACCATATCGAGTAACATAGGCAATTTTTGGGATATCCTCTTCGAGGACAGGGATCTGGTGATATCACAACCTCAAGTTGAGTTTAGAGAAGACTGGGGAACTAGCAAGTTGATCATACTTATCATTTATCCGAGGAACAAGATACTTGTTCTGAATAGTTGCATGGTTGATAGGACGGTAATCTTGAACCAAATGATTTGTTCCATCCTTCTTAGCAAAGAGAGAAGGTGTTCCCCAAGGAGAGGAACTTGGATGAACGAAACCACAATAAAAAGATTTGTTGATTTCTTCCTTAAGTTTAAGGAGTTCATGTGGTGGGGTTTTATAGGGTCGCTGGGCCATAGGAGTGGTCCCTCGCACTTAGTCGATGACAAACTCGACAACTCTCACAAGGGGAATTCCTGGGAGTTCTTCAGGAAAGATATCATGGAAGTCACAGACAAGTGGAATGATTTTAATCCCCTCAAGAGGTGACACATTCAATGCATTCAAGGCATATAGCCGGACTTCGGCATCTCGAGCAAGATGAGCATCGTAGCTTACTATCTCATTTGAAGGATCTAGGAGGTGAGCGGTTTTGGTGGCACAAACGATTGAAGCCATATGAGCTTTCAACCAGTCCATTCCTAGAATGAGGTTAATATTGGAAGACTTCAGCATTATGGGGGTGGCAAGGAATTCCAACCGTTCAATTTCAACGGGGACATTTGGGCTAACCATGGAGGTTCGACATTGGTCGGCGGGGGTGTTTACCACTATTGGAACGCTCATCTGTTCACATTTAATGTCATGCATGTTTGCAATATTTTCTGACATGAAAGAATGCTATGCTCCTGTATCAAACAATAAAGAAGCTAGTACTAAGTTAACAAGAAGTGTACCCATCACAGTAGCAGGCTGGTCTTGAGCTTAACTCAGTTCAATGTTGTTAGCCTGACCACGACCATAAGAAGGACTCGTATTGTTGTTGCAGTTCTGATTGTTACCACTGCCCATTGAAGGTAGTGCAAGATGATTCTGATGTTGCCTGCAATCTCTGGCAGGGTGACCTTGATGGCCACATTTGAAGCATAGCGCATCCTTGGGACGGGAAGGAGGAACTCGGGTTGGTGGAGCTGGGAGCCTCGGCTGCCTAGCTAGTGGAGGAGGCACGCGAGGTGCAGCATAAGACGACCCTTGAGCAGGGGCACATGCATGGTACATGTTGTGGGGAATCTAGATTTTTCGCTTCTGTTGAGATGAGTCCAAAGATGAGCCCATGTCATGGTTGTGCTTGCTGCCATCCTTGTATTCCCGCATACCTGTTTCAACGTGGATGGTCTTGTTCACCAAGGTGGAGAAATAAGGATAGTCCTGAAGAAGAGCACGATCTTGATGTGAGGGTGAAGGCTATCATGGAACTTCTCATGTCTACGAGCATCAGTTGCAATATCTTCTTCAGCATATTGGGAGAAGTCCAGGAATTCCTGCTGATAAGCATCCATAGTCTTGTTTCCCTAGGCGAGGTTGCGGAACTCACACGTCTTCCGGTCCATGATTCCCCGAGGAATGTCGCGAGCACGGAAAGCATCTTGGAGCTCCGGCTAGGTGATGATGATCCCAATAGGCTAGGAACGTGTGTGACTGTCCCACCATTGAGTAGGAGGACCCTTTAAGAAGCATACCGCAAAGGTGACATAGCTTTCCAGGGGAACATTAGGAGACTCCAACTCTTAAGCAATGTCACAGAGCCGGTCATTAGCATTGAGAGGCTGGGTTGAGCTATGGTAAATTGCAGGGTGGTGACAAAAGAAGTCCTGTAGTGTCACGCCTTGCTGCTGGTTCATGTTCGGACGTGGGAACTGGTCCATGAGACCTTGCATAAACTAACGATTCAGCTAAAACCGTTGGATCATCCTAGCCATATATTCAGGGGGTGGTGGGTTGGCGGCATCACAACCACGACCAGCTAGTCTAACCATCCTGCTAAAATTGAACATGGATAGTTTAGCATAGCATAATTGCAGGGGTATGGAATCATTCATGAAGTAACAAGAATAACGAAAGGGAAATGCGATAGAAACTTCATAGTAGTCAAGTTTGACATACAGATCCATACACAAGTTCAATTACAAACCAGTGCTTACAAGTTAGAAATTTGATGATAACCTAGACCAACTAGGCGGAACGTAGGCATGTGGTGGAGGAATACAACAACATGACATAGCAATAATGCTATATCAACATCGGGGACAACCACTAAAGCGAGTTAACTGACAGTGACCCTGAATGGAAAATCCGGGGGTGGGATTCTGCAATCCATGAAGATTATGATGCACGTACTGGACCTGAATGGGGAGCATAGGTCTATGTGAAGGAGTTCCACCTCCAACATCAGGCCACTCAAGACCTGGTGGTAGCTTTGTCCTGCGCGGGTAAAGGATGTACTCACGATGTATCCTCACACTGACTTGTAATGCCCCAAGGGTAAACTTTCCCTATTTGGAACCTACTTCATGTGGGACCACCTTGTCATTGATATGAGAGAGTCCTATGCATGTATGATTTCATGTGTCCCTTATTTTCTTCCTTGCATGCATGCATACCATATTGTTTCATGTCATCCCATGTCTTGAGATGTTGCCTTGTGTTCTTGTGGTGATGTGATGCCTTGTGATGGTGTGCATGTGGTGATGTGGCTAGTAGACATAACATAGGTGGTGGTTTATCATTTTCTAAACCCCTTTCTCTCTTTATTTCAAACCCAAAAATTCCTCTTACTCCTAACTTGATTTAAAAAAATGTCCTATGTTTGGGATATATTTTGGGGATATTGGAGTGCTCTATTTGATGTTTTGGTAAGTGTTCTAAAGGTGCAAGTAAACTACAAAACAGAAACTAAATTGCTGTTTTGTATTCATTTAAGTTGCTCCATAAATTCCATTTGTATATTATTTAAATAGGTTATTTATTTTCATGACCAGGGACATTTTTAGTTTGACTTTATCCACAATAGATAGCCCTGTGTCTATTTTTCTTTCTCTGGTTTTCTTTTAATAGGAATTAGTCCAGGGATCCTTTTTCTCTATCTGTCGCCACTAGGTGGGCCTCCTCCTACTAGTCGGCCCGCTTCTCTCTCTCTCTTGAGCCCACGTCGCGTCCCTATCTTCTTCCTCGCTTTCCAGCTCGGCACCTGGGTCCCGCTTGTCATCCTCCCATTCGTTCCCCTTTGCTTTCCACCGGAGAGCGTCGCGCACATGGCCGCGCCGCGTCCCTCTCTTCCCCCATCGCCCTATTTAACCCCCTTGGCATCCGTGCCTTGGCTAGGGTTCCTCCTCCGCCGCCGCCACTTCCAATCGCATCTTTCTCCTCTCTCTATGGACGACGAAAGGTAGGTGGATCGGGCTCCGCCATGGCCGAGCCGTGAAGGTCGTCGTAGCCGTCGCTGTGGTGCTGCTTCCTCCTCGTCGAAGGGTCCGGAAGCTTGCAGCGTCATATAGGAGCTCGTTCCCGTCGCTGGATCGTCCACATTGTCTCTGCTTCCTCTTCTTCCCGACAACGCATCTTCTCCGACGAGCACCTTCTCCGCCCGCTTCTTCCTACTACTTCCTCTACGGGTGCTTCCTCCTCGACCCGTACGTTAGGTAGTACTCCTCCTCCTTCCTCCCTGTCCCAGATCGAGGGCCGTAGCTGTAGAATCGTCAGCGTGTCGCCTCTTTCGCCGGAGCCGCCGCGCTGCGTTGATCCATCGTTGTAGGGCCGCTCGGGCAGTAGATGCGGTAGAAATGGAACCGTGGTTGCCCAAGCAACCTTCCATATAGGAGCCGTAGCTCAATTCGTAGCACAACGCCGGCGAGCACCTTCCCCTGTTCCGGCCATCGTCTCGCAGTGGAGATGCAGGAGGGGATACCCAAAAGAGTTATGCCCCCTTCTGTGTCAGTTGCCGATCCGTAGCATAGTGGTAGTGGTGCTGTGTGCCTGATGAGAGGGCGTGGGTTCGAATCCCCCCTCGACACCTTTTGTTTTGAATTGTTTCGGCACAGTGAGCTACAGGGGAACCTTATCCTGTTGGAGCCCCCTTCCCTGTCGAATGCAGTGACAGTGGTGTGGTGGTTTGGGCTTGGTGCTGTAACCACAGGTACTGGGGTTCGAATCCGAGGCCTGCCTTTTTTTTTTCTTTCTTTGTTTTATTTTTCCTTTGCGGATCACTTGCTACACCTTGTGCCTATAATAGTGCAAGAGAGGTGTGCATTTTATTTTCCTTTTCCTGCCTAGTACATGTAGTGGTGATGGTAACATTTGTGTGTATGGTGTATGTGGAATGTGTGCACATGGTGATGTGCATGTGTATGTGTGGTGATGCTAGCATAAGTGCATGTGTGTAGGTGCAACTAGTGAGTGCTTATGTGGAGTAGTGTGGTATGCTTGTGTGCATATATCTTGTGGTGTGTGTGCGCAACACACACACATGAGTTTAACTCATGTGGCACAAGTAGTTGTGCATGTGTATGTGATATGATTCTCCCATGCTTGTGTTACATATTTAGAGGATTTACATATTGTGTTTTGATCAAGAGCATGTTGTAGTGTGGTTTATTGGAGTAGATGGTGTGTGTGATCACCCCACCTTTGCAAGTAAACTATGCACCTTCACATGACCATATGTGAGTGGGCATGATGTCTTGTGTGTGTGGATAGCTTGGTAGATGGTCTTGGATGATGATGTGCTATGACACACATACATTGGGTCAAAACCCTCATGTCGCTTTTGTTGTTGTTGCACATGAAAAAGTAACTATATAGGAGTGGACATAGTGATGTGCACATGAGATGATGCACTATTCACTATGTATGTTTCTAGTAGATTTTCTTTCCTTGTTTGTGGTCACTTGCTCCAAGTAAGTGCAGAGATAATATATATGATTTTGGGGTAGAATCTCTCAAGGAATCCATTGGTGAACTTAGTTTTGCCATTGGAACACTTCCTGGAGATGACATATTCAGATTTGTTCTAAGTTTAGTCCTTGTTTCCATGGAGTGTGATGAGCCCAAGGGCATGTTATTTTGTTGTGGCAGTAGAGGGTGATCCCCTCTATAGCTTGTTGGTGTAATTTCTCACTTAGGGCATCTTGTGTGCAAGTTGTTCCTAGACAAAGTGGGCATGTGGCTGAAATTCCAGATTAGTGAAAATCTGATTTTCACTGAGTCTGAGAATCTGTTTATATTTTCTTCTCGTGTAGATGAGCTTGTGCGGGTCAATGTGTTGTGATCTAGCCTTAGGTTTCAACTGGTAAGTTGAAGCTGATATGTTTGTCTAGCGCCCTGTAAAATTTCATTCCATTTGGAGTCCTGTAGATATTGTTGTGGCTACTGTCAAAATGCTTTAGAGCAAAGACACATAGTGAGAATCTGGAATTTTCAATTAGTCCCTGAAATCTGATATTTTTGGGCAAGTTTGCAGCCTTGTAACTTTCTGTGTTTAATTCCTTTGTGTGTGATTATTGCTTGTTCTTGTAGTACTCTTGGATAGATACAACCACATATATTATTCGTCATATTTGGGTGGCTGTAGGTGCCTTGCATGTAGCTCACAAAGTGCTATGATGCAGTTTATGGCAGATTGTGTAGTTTTGTCATTTTGATGTTTGTGAGTGCTTAGTTGATGATGTGGTGTTCTTCTTTGCTCCACCCCATCCATGTTGGTTTGTTTTATGTCTTGGCAACCTGAAAATACCAAATTTGTGCCATTTGGGTGTGTGGTGATGAATTTGACACGTAGGGCTTCAAATCTTGTTTCATTGATTCTCGTTGATCCGTAGCTCCGATTGTAGTGTTCTTTATATGCTTTTGCATCATTTTCACGAGACGCATCTGATCATGTCATTCTCATGCATGTCAAAATATCTTAGGATACAGTTCTGTCCAGGAACATGTATTTACTCTTTGTGCTTGTGCTAGTGATAGAAATAGTGATGCATGCTCATATTCATCTCATGCATCATGTGCTTGTTGCATCTTGAGGTGCTGTTGTTCATTGGATGTTATTCTCATGTTGGGTAGCACCGGGATCGGAGAACGAGTTCGTGGATTCGGGAGAGTACGTGTAGGACGATCAAGAACCGTTCCAAGCTGAGTATATCACAGGCAAGATGATATGACCTTGATTCCGTCTCTAGACTTGGTATGCTAGATTACGTTTCCTTGTCATATGCTCGCTGCCTACCACTAAAATAATTGCCTCCTGATATGCCATGAAACCAAACACCTATGCCTTCCTAGCAAACTTGAATGGCTAAGTAGGCTTGCTCAGCTAGTAATGTTAGCGTTGCTAGATGCAGGTGCTTGCCTCATGTGATAACATGAGATTGATATCATTATCTTAAATTCTGTTATTTAATAAAGGCACCTATATACTTGGTAAATAACGGAAGGCCTAGCCTTTTGCCGGGTGCTTTGTACCGTTATTGCCGACATAGTTACCGGCTACCGGTGTTTGATTCCATTTGATCGCTCCTAACACGTTCGGGGTTGTTATGGGGACCCCCTTGATAAATCGTGTAGTGTTAAGACTTGTCCGGCACGACCCAACATTGGTTTTAATCTGCTAATCATTTAATAATAATCTACAGAGGGAATAGCTACCCCGAGGAATTTAATCAACAACCCGGGCCAGTGCTCCTCATGAGTGTTGGTCCACCCACCTAGCAGTCGGCAAGACCACCCCAAGGAAACTTGAGGTTTGGTCCTTGTCCACTTTGCATAGACGGTGTTGTCCTGAGACTGAGATACACGGCTCTTATCAGGGTTGTCGACACACCGGGAGGTCCTGCTAGTCTTGTCTTACCTTAGCGATATATCTTGCGTATAGGAATCTCGATGAAGCTTTGGTTCTCCCCAGAGTTGAGTTTTTCCTCTAAGGAATCCGACGAGATCACGAGATTCGTGATAGAGGATTACTTTGCGGCCTGTGTACGTTTGTGATGGACTAGTTGGAGCACCCCTGCAGGGTTTAATCTTTCGGAAAGCCGTGCCCGCGGTTATGTGGCAACTTGGAATATTTTGTTAACATCCGGTATTAGGTAACTTAAACATAAGCTATTAAAATTGCCAACTGTGTGCGTAACCGTGACTGTCCCCTTCGTAGATCTCTCTTCGATCGGGAACAAGGTGGGGTTATGATTGACATAGGTAGGTGTTCAGGATCACTTAGTGATCATCTATCTTCGACCGCTAGTATATACCACCTTCATATAAGTTCTACGTAAGTTAGCCGCCAAATCAAGCTTAGGATGCTGCAACCTAAATACTCCACCTTTCCAACCTAATAACTTGACTAGTTCTAGCATCGAGGTCATAGATTGTTGAGTCCCCGTGGCTCACAGATTCCTTCACAACACCAACAGGTTCAGGTACCCCAGAGACGGGGGATCCCGACGACACGCAGCTGGCGTGGCAGTATGATGAGGAGAACGACCACCTGTACGTGAACTATCTAGAAGATTGAGGCGTGGTCGTGATCGTGGGCCAGCAGGTAGGGTAGCATAGCCATTTCCCTTGTTTTGTAGTCCGTAGCGGAACTACTTTGATTGTATGCGTGATGTACTCTGATATATTTATGAGATGGCAATTGAATCCCTTGTTGTCATTATGTTGATATTATGTATGTGCTATGATACCTTGTTTGCGAGATGCTTAGATGCGCTCCTTTCCAATTCGGGGCCTCGATCCCCAGATCGGAAAGGACCGCACCTTAGTCGTTACAAGTTGGTAATCAGAGCCTGACGACCATAGGAGCCTTTGTGTGATCGTACTTGGCCGAGTCGAGTCTAGTAAAATGTTTCCAGTCTTAGTTATATCGGAGAGTAGGATTCTTTTTTCTCCTCTTCCATGCTCTAGTGAGGTTCCCGTCTTAGGAAATCTTAATTCTATTCCTTTTCTCGCTCAATTTTTTTTAGGATCACGCGGGTATTTGTGAAATCTATATGATTTCGATGTGACAGAGTTCTGTCTTGGTGCCTCCTGTCTGCCTTGATTTCTTCCGGGGAGTTGAGCTCCAGGGGATTCTTGCGCACATCGCCATCATTCAGATTTCTGAGTATCTAAGAACGAATGATGTTCCTTATTGCTTCAATACTGGTAGTGACGAGATAACCCCGATGTCCCCAGTACCGGTGCAGATTGTTCGGGAGTACTGCCATACTTTGTATCGTTGTGATCACGAGGGTCTGTTGTAGATGAAGATCCGAGATGCTGGTTGTGTTTCGAGGATGTGATACAGGTGACGGGTTAGTATAGGAGTTGTGTGATATTACTCCTTGTATCCGTGTACCAGATTGCATGACCAGTTATTTCGGGAATTCATAGGTGGGATATCAAGTAGTATCTTATAGGACTATCTTCCTACAGATGCATGATGGAGGTTGGGATTCGATGTTCAGTGGGTGCGTTTGTTGACGGTCGTCTTACAGCGGTTCTCGTTGTGTCTTAAAGAGTCCTTGTAGCTCGCTACGACTCGGGGATACTTCGTATGTCATGTGCACTTCCTTGCACAGGATGGCTACTGTAAATTCGAGCCCGTGCGATCTTATCCACGAAGATATCGGATGAAATATCGATCATATGTTTGTTCCGAGCAGTTCTAGCTCATACTTGTTTGAAGTGATCTTAATCGGAATTTTGTCGACCGTCACTTTGAGGAAGCATTCTTACTATTTTGTTCGAGTGAAATTGCTTGTTCCTGTTCAGATATTCCTGTCTTTTGATTCAGCAATATCTTCAATTTATTTTGTGGGCTAATATGCTGTCCGTCTTCAGGATGGCTCCACCAACTCGTCAGAACCCAGGGCGTGAGGATATGCCGCCACCACCTCCTCCTCCGGAGAATCCTACGCCGCTGCCTCCTCCTCCTGCAGAGGCCTGGCAAGCGGTGATGGATGCTACTAATGCAACCACCCAGATGCTACTGCAGTTGTTGCAAGAGAGAGCTAATCAGCAGCAAGGCAATTTCCAGCATGGTGGTAATCAGTTTGCTAGTCTGAGTCAGTTCCTGTCGTACCAGCCAAAGACTTTCACTTCCTGTGACCAGCCATTTGATGCAGAGGATTGGATCCGTGATATGAACAAGCATTTCGAGTGTAGCAATGTGCGTCCTGAGGATTTTGTCAAATTTGCAACATTCCAGTTGAAGGGGCAGGCTTCTATCTGGTGGCAACAGCTGAAGGACTCCAAAGGCGCTAGAGTGATCACTTGGGATGAGTTCTGCCGTGACTTCAGGTCCCACTACATTCCTTCCAGCTTTGTGGAGGAGATGCATGAGAAGTTCAGGCATTTGAAGCAGGGTGGCAATTCCGTGTACAAGTACAACGTTGAGTTCCACGAGCTAGCCCGATACGCGCTGCAGGATATCCCTGATCAGAAGAGCAAGATTTATCAGTTCAGAGGTGGCTTGAAAGAAGATTGGCAGTTAGCTCTTGCTTTGCACGATCCTGAGGAGTTCGACAAGTTCTACAACCTAGCTCTTATGTCTCCTGGCAAGATCATGAATTCCCACCTTATGGTTCCGGATGTTTCTGTCAAGATGGGTGCTTATGCTTTTCTGGCATCTCCTATTATCTTGGGAAATTCCGACATTGAGTTGATTCTTGGTATGGACTGGCTGGCCATTAACAAGGCATCAATTGATTGTGAAGCCAAAGAAGTGAAGCTTACCCACTCTTCGGAGGACGTGGTTATATTCGCGGCGCGCGATGATACAATCCGTGTGTTCTCTTTGAATGAAAAGGGTGAGATCAATCCTATTTCGCAAGTCCCAGTGGTCTGCGAATATGAAGATGTGTTTCCTGAAGAGCTGCCAGGCATGCCTCCGCACAGAGAAGTTGAGTTTGTGATTGAGCTAGAGCCAGGCACAGAGCTCGTGTGCAAACGGCCGTACAAGTTGGGTCCAAAAGAATTGAAGGAACTTAAGAGGCAACTCGATGAGCAGGAGCGTTTGGGTTTGATCAGACTGAGCTCGTCTCCGTGGGGCTGTGGAGTGCTGTTTGTCAAGAAGAAGGAAGGCACGGACTGGCTGTGTGTCGATTACCGTCCATTGAACAAGAAGACAATCAGGAACAAATATCCACTTCCAAACATAACTGAGTTGTTCGAACAGTTGAAAGGTGCTAAGGTCTTCTCCAAGCTTGATCTCCGAATGGGCTATCATCAAATTTGCATTCGCGAGGAAGATATTCCGAAGACTGCCTTCAGGACTAGTTTTGGCTCGTATGAGTATACGGTCATGTCTTTTGGTCTGGCAAATGCTCCTCCAACATTCTGTCGATTGATGAACTACATATTCTCTCCGTTCAATAATGACTTTGGCTTGCTCTATCTCGACGACATTCTGGTCTTTTCTGAAACTGAGGAAGAACATGAAGAACATCTCAGATTGGTGCTTGATAAGCTGAGAGAGTACAAGCTGTTTGCCAATTTTTCCAAGTGTGAGTTCTGGCTGAAAGAAGTTGTCTATCTTGGGCACATTATCTCTGTTGAGGGCATTAAAGTTGATCGGTCCAAGGTTCAGGCCATTGTTGAATGGGAGCCTCCGCAGAATGTGAAGCAGTTTCGAGCTTTCTTGGGCTTGCTCGCTATTGTAGAAGGTTCCTTGAGAACTTCTCCAAGATCACCAAGCCGCTCTCAAGTCTTCTTCAGAAGGGTGTTAAGTATGCTTGGTCTCCAGAGTGTCAGTTGGCCTTCGACACACTCAATGAGAAGCTTACCTCCACTCTAGTCTTGGTTCCTCCGGATGATTCCAAGTCTTACCAGGTCTTCTGCGACACTTCTCTCCAGGGTCTTGGTGCAGTCCTGATGCAAGACAAGAAAGTGGTTGCTTATACCTCCAGGCAGTTGAAGCCAGCGGAGAAGAACTATCCTATGCATGATCTTGAGGTAGCAGCTGTGGTACACGCTCTGATGACTTGGAGACACCTCTTGTTGGAACGTAAGGTTGAAGTTTTCACCGATCACAAGAGTCTCAAGTACATCTTCACTCAGCCTAACTTGAATCTTTGGAAAACACGTTGGGTGGAAATGCTCCAGGTTTTTAATCGGAGTGTTGAGTACACCCCAGGCAAAGCTAATGTCGTGGCGGATGCATTGAGCAGGAAAGCATACTGCAACAGTCTGATTCTGCAACCTCTCCAGCCTGGTCTTTGTGAGTCTTTCAGGAAGCTCAACCTTCAGCTAGTACCTCAGGGATTTCTTGCAAACCTTCAGATCTCTCCTACCTTGGAAGATCAGGTCCGAGCAGCACAACTTCTTGACGCTATGGTGAAGAAGCTCGAGATTGGCGTGGCAAAGAGTCTTCCCAAGTATAAGTGCTTCACTGTTGATGCCAGAGACACGTTGTTCTTCGAGGATCACCTTGTCGTCCCGAAAGGTGATCTCAGGAAGGTAATCATGGAGGAAGCTCATAACTCTCTACTCTCTATTCATCCTGGAAGCTCCAAGATGTACCACGACTTGAAACAGACCTTCTAGTGGACACGTATGAAGCGTGATATTGCTCAGTTCGTAAATGAATGTGATGTATGTCGAAGGGTGAAAGCAGAGCATCAACATCCAGCAGGTCTTTTGCATCAATTGCCCATTCCCGAGTGGAAGTTCGATCACATTGAGATGGATTTTGTCACCGGGTTTCCGAAGTCCAAGAAGGGTAATGATGCCATCTTCGTCGTCATCGACAAGTTGAGTAAAGTGGCTCATTTTCTTCTAGTCAAGGAATCCATTTCAGCAGCTCAGCTGGCAGAGTTGTACACCTCCAGGATTGTGTCCTTGCACGGTGTGCCTATGATGATCTTTTCGGATCGCGGAAGTATCTTCACTTCCAAGTTATGGGACTCTTTTCAGTCTGCTATGGGCACGAAGATCCGCTTCAGCACAACGTTCCATCCTCAGACTAGTGGTCAAGTGGAGCGAGTGAATCAAGTTCTTGAGGATATGCTGAGAGCCCGTGTTATCTCTTTTGGCATGAAGTGGGAAGATTGTCTGCCTTTTGTGGAGTTCTCGTATAACAACAGTTATCAAGCTAGTTCTTGCAAGGCTCCGTTTGAAATTCTCTATGGCAGGAAGTGTCGTACCCCGCTCAACTAGTCCGAGACCAACGAGCGTCAGATCCTTGGGAATGATTTGATAGAAGAAGCTGAGGAGATGTGTCGGGTCATTCACGACAACCTCAGAGCAGCTCAGTCCCGTCAGAAGAGCTATTATGATAGCAAGTACCGTGACATGTCTTATGAGCTTGATGACTTCGTCTATCTCAAGGTGTCGCCTATGAAGGGTATGCAGCGCTTTGGCATCAAAGGCAAGCTTGCGCCTCGTTTCGTTGGTCCGTTCAGAGTGGTTGGCAGGAGAGGCGACCTTGCGTACCAGCTCAAGCTTCCGTCAAACTTTGCAAATGTCCATGATGTGTTCCATGTTTCTCAGCTTCGGAGGTGCTTCAAGACCCCTGAGCGAACAGTTCATCTTCAAGACATCGACCTTCAGCCTGACCTTTCTTATCGTGAGCATCCAGTTCTGGTTCTCGAGGCGACTGAGCGCAAGACCCGCAACAAGACCGTCAAATTTCTCAAAGTGCAGTGGTCACACCATTCCGATAAAGAGGCTACTTGGGAACGCGAGGATCACCTCCGTTCTGAATTTCCGGAGTTCTTTCAGGCATAGATCTCAGGGCGAGATCTTTTTGTAGTGTGGGAGAGTTTGTAATTCCCCAAGGGTAAACCTTCCCTATTTGGAACTTACTTCATGTGGGACCACCTTGTAATTGATATGAGAGAGTCCTATGCATATATGATTTCATGTGTCCCTTATTTTCTTCCTTGCATGCATGCATACCATATTGTTTCATGTCATGCTCATGTCTTGAGATGTTGCCTTGTGTTCTTGTGGTGATGTGATTCCTTGTGATGGTGTGCATGTGGTGATGTGGCTAGTAGACATAGCATAGGTGGTGGTTTATCATTTTCTAAACCCCTTTCTCTCTTTATTTCAAACCCAAAAATTCCTCTTACTCCTAACCTGATTTAAAAAAATGTCCTATGTTTGGGATACATTGTGGGGATATTGGAGTGCTAGAAATCGTGTTTTGGTAAGTGTTCTAAAGGTGCAAATAAACCACAAAACAGAAACTAAATTGCTGTTTTGTATTTATTTAAGTTTCTCCATAAATTCCATTTGTACTTTATTTAAATAGGTTATTTATTTCCATGACCAGGGACATTTTTAGTTTGATTTTATCCACAACAGATAGCCCTGTGTCTATTTTTCTTTCCTTGGTTTTCTTTTAATAGGAATTAGTCCAGGGAGCCTTTTTCTCTATCTGTCGCCACTAGGTGGGCCTCCTCCCACTAGTCGGCCCTCTTCTCTCTCTCTCTCTCTTGAGCCCAGGGCGCGTCCCTCTCTTCTTCCTTGCTTTCCAGCTCGGCACCTGGGTCCCGCTTGTCATCCCCCCAGTCGTTCCACTCTGCTTTCCACCGGAGAGCGTCGCGCACATGGCCGCGCCGCGTCCCTCTCTTTCCCCATCACCCTATTTAACCCCTTTGGCATCCGTGCCTTGGCTAGGGTTCCTCCTCCGTCGCCGCCACTTCCAGTCCCATCTTCCTCCTCTCTCTGTCGACGATGAAAGGTAGGTGGATCGGGCTCCGCCATGGCCGAGCCGTGAAGGTCGTCGTCGCCGTCGCTCTGGTGCTGCTTCCTCCTCGTCGAAGGGTCCGCAAGCTTGCAGCGTCATCTAGGAGCTCGTTCCCATCGCTTGATCGTCCGCATCGTCTCTGCTTCCTCTTCTTCCCTATGGTGCATCTTCTCCGATGAGCACCTTCTCCGCGCGCTTCTTCCTACTACTTCCTCTACGGGCGCTTCCTCCTCGACCCGTACGTGAGGTAGTACTTCTCCTCCTTCCTCCCTGTCCCAGATCGAGGGCCGTAGCTGTAGAATCGCCGGCGTGTCGCCTCTGTCGCCGGAGCCGCCGCGCTGCGTTGATCCATCGTTGTAGGGCCGCTCGAGAAGTAGATGTGGTAGAAATGGAACCGTGGTTACCCAAGCAACCTTCCATATAGGAGCCGTAGCTCAATTCGTAGCACAACGCCGGCAAGCACCTTCCCCTGTTCCGGCCATCGTCGGGCAGTGGAGATGCAGGAGGGGATACCCAAAAGAGTTATGCCCCCTTTTCTGTCAGTTGCCGATCCGTAGCGTAGTGGTAGTGGTGTTGTGTGCCTGATGAGAGGGCGTGGGTTCGAATCCCCCCTCGGCACCTTTTGTTTTGAATTGTTTCGGCACAGTGAGCTATAGGGGAACCTTACCCTGTTGGATCCCCCTTCCATGTTGAATGCAGTGACAGTGGTGTGGTGGTTTGGGCTCTGTGTTGCAACCAGAGGCACTGGGGTTCGAATCCCATGCCTGCCCTTTTTTTTTTTCTTTCTTTCTTTTATTTTTCCTTTCCTGATCACTTGCTACACCTTGTGCCTAAATAATAGTGCAAGAGAGGTGTGCATTTTATTTTCCTTTTCCTGCGTAGTACATGTAGTGGTGATGGTAACATTTGTGTGTATGGTGTATGTGGAATGTGTGCACATGGTGATGTGCATGTGTATGTGTGCTGATGCTAGCATAAGTGCATGTGTGTAGGTGCAAAGTGAGTGCTTATGTGGAGTAGCGTGGTATGCTTGTGTGCATATATCTTGTGGTGTGTGTGCGCAACACACACACATGAGTTTAACTCATGTGGCACAAGTAGTCGTGCATGTGTATGTCATATGATTCTCCCATGCTTGTGTTACATATTTAGAGGACTTACATATTGTGTTTTTATCAAGAGCATGTTGTAGTGTGGTGTATTGGAGTAGATGGTGTGTGTGATCACCCCACCTTTGCAAGTAAACTATGCACCTTCACATGACCATATGTGAGTGGGCATGATGTCTTGTGTGTGTGGATAGCTTGGTAGATGGTCTTGGATGATGATGTGCTATGACACACATACATGGGGTCAAAACCCTCATGTCGCTTTTGTTGTTGTTGCACATGAAAAAGTAACTATATAGGAGTGGACATAGTGATGTGCACATGAGATGATGCACTATTCACTATGCATGTTTCTAGTAGATTTTCTTTCCTTGTTTGTGGTCACTTGCTCCAAGTAAGTGCAGAGATAATATATATGATTTTGGGGTAGAATCTCTCAAGGAATCCATTGGTGAACTTAGTTTTGCCATTGGAACACTTCCTGGAGATGACATATGCAGATTTGTTCTAAGTTTAGTCCTTGTTTCCATGGAGTGTGATGAGCCCAAGGGCATGTTATTTTGCTGTGGCAGTAGAGGGTGATCCCCTCTATAGCTTGTTGGTGTCATTTCTCACTTAGCGCATCTTGTGTGCAAGTTGTGCCTAGACAAAGTGGGCATGTGGCTGAAATTCCAGCTTGGTGAAAACCTGAGATTTTCACCAAGTGTGAGAATCTGTTTATATATTCTTCTCCTATAGATGAGATTGTGCAGGTCAATGTGTTGTGATCTAGCCTTAGGTTTCAACTGGCAAGTTGAAGCTTATATGTTTGTATAGCTCCCTGTAAAATTTCATTCCATTTGGAGTCCTGTAGATATTGTTTTGGCTGCTGTCAAAATGCTTCAGAGTAAAGACAGATAGTGAGAATCTGGAATTTTCACTAAGTCCCTGAAATCTAATATTTTTGGGCAAGTTTGCAGCCTTGTAACTTTCTGTGTTTAATTCCTCTGTGTGTGATTCTTGCTTGTGCTTGTATTACACTTGGATAGCTACAGCCACATATATTATTTGTCATATTTGGGTGGCTGTAGGTGCCTTGCATGTAGCTCACAAAGTGCTATGATGCAGTTTATGGCAGATTGTGTAGTTTTGTCATTTTGATGTTTGTGAGTGCTTAGTTGATGATGTGGTGTTCTTCTTTGCTCCACCCCATCCATGTTGGTTTTTTTTTTGTCTTGGCAACCTGGAAATACCAAAGTTGTGCCATTTGGGTGTGTGGTGATGAATTTGACACATAGGGCTTCAAATCTTGTTTCGTTGATTCCCCTTGATCCGTAGCTCCGATTGTAGTGTTCTTTATATGCTTTTGCATCGTTTTCACGAGACACATCTGATCATGTAATTCTCATGCATGTCAAAATAGATTAGGATATAGTTCTACCCAGGATCATGTATTTACTCTTTGTGCTTGTGCTAGTGATAGAAATAGTGATGCATGCTCATATTCATCTCATGCATCATGTGCTTGTTGCATCTTGAGGTGCTGTTGTGCATTGGATGTTATTCTTATGTTGGTAGCACCGGGATCGGAGAACGAGTTCGTGGATTCGGGAGAGTACGTGCAGGACGATCAAGAACCGTTCCAAGCTGAGGATATCACAGGCAAGATGATATGACCTTGATTCCATGTCTAGACTTGTTATGCTAGATTACTTTTCCTTGTCATATGCTTGCTGCCTACCATTGAAATAATAGCCTCCTGATATGCCATGAAACCAAACACTTATCCCTTCCTAGCAAACTTGAATGGCTAAGTAGGCTTGCTCAGCTACTAATGTTAGCGTTGTTAGATGCAGGTGCTTGCCTCATGTGATAACATGAGATTGATATTATTATCTTAAATTCTGTTATTTAATTAATGCACCTATATACTTGGTAAATAACGTAAGTCCTAGTCTTTTGCCGGGTGCTTTGTACCATTATTGCCGCCATAGTTACCGGCTACCGGTGTTTGATTCCATATTGATCACTCTAACACGTTCGGGGTTGTTATGGGGACCCCCTTGATAAATCGCGTAGTGTTAAGACTTGTCCGGCAGGACCCAACATTGGTTTTAATCTGCTAATCACTTAATAATAATCTGCATAGGGAATAGCTACCCCGAGGAATTTATTCAACAACTCGGGCCAGTGCTCCTCATGAGTGTTGGTCCACCCACCTAGCAGTTGGCAAGACCACCCCAAGGAAATTTGAGGTTTGGTCCTTGTCCACTTTGCATAGACGGTGTTGTCCTGAGACTGAGATACGCGACTCTTATCAGGGTCATCGACACACCGGGAGGTCCTGCTAGTCTTGTCTTACCTTAGCGATATATCTTGCGTATAGGAATCCCGGTGAAGCTTTGGTTCTCCCCAGAGTTGAGTTTTTCCTCTAAGGAATCCGATGAGATCACGAGATTCGTGATAGAGGATTACTTTGCGGCCTGTGTACGTTTGTGATGGACTAGTTCGAGCACCCTTGCAGGGTTTAATCTTTCGGAAAGCCGTGCCCGCGGTTATGTGGCAACTTGGAATATTTTGTTAACATCCGGTATTAGATAACTTAAACATAAGCTAGTAAAATTGCCAACTGTGTGCGTAACCGTGACTGTCCCCTTCGAAGATCTCTCTTTGATCAGGAACAAGGTGGGGTTATGATTGACGTAGGTAGGTGTCCAGGATCACTTCGTGATCATCTATCTTCGACCGCTAGTATATACCACCTTCATATAAGTTCTACGTAAGTTAGCCACCAAATCAAGCTTAGGATGCTGCAATCTAAATACTCCACCTTTCCAACCTAATAACTTGACTAGTTCTGGCACCGATGTCATAGATTGCTGAGTCCCCGTAGCTCATAGATTCCTTCACAACATCAACATGTTCAGGTACACCAGAGACAGGGGATCCCGATGGCACGCAGCTGACGTGGCAGTATGATGAGGAGAACGACCGCCTGTACGTGAACTATCTAGAAGATTAAGGTGTGGTCGTGATCGTGGGCTAGCAGGCAGGGTCGGATAGCCATTTCCCTTGTTTTGTAGTCCGCAGTGGAACTACTTTGATTGTATGCGTGATGTACTCTGTTATATTTATGAGATGGCAATTGAATCCCTTATTGTCATTATGTTGATATTATGTATGTGCTATGATACCTTGTTTGCGAGACGCTTAGATGCGCTCCTTTCCCATTCGTGGCCTTGATTCCGAGATCAGAAAGGACCGCATCTTAGTCGTTACATGACTGCTGGTAGAAACTATGTCATCACGTCGTAAAGACGAGTACGGGTGGCGTACAACTTAACTGTCAGAGCCCGGACATCACGATTGAGCGCCTTATTGTACTGAACTAGAACATGTGGGTCATAATGACAACTCACATAGGGGGTACACACAGCAGTGTAGGATAGATTGTTATGACGTCGCACGTAAGGAGTGTAGGCAGCAATGTCAGATCTAGTCTCATCCCCAGTCGGAGCATACATGATGTAACTGATTCCAGTCTCTTCCAAGCGACGATACTCTCCACGAAGGCGGGTGATAGCATTATAGGAAGCATCATGGATTGCCATATCAACAGTCAGCCTAACACCACAAATGGTGTGCAGCTCAGTGATGGAGATGTTCGGCCGATCGAAGATACAAACCATAGCCTGGTATTGCTCCTGGTTGAGCTCGTGGTAGTCCTCATAAACCATGTACTTGGGGTACCAGCGATATCCCACCATGGTCAAGAGGTCGACCAGAATGGTCGGGAACCCAACCGCATCGACAGCCATAGTCGGGCGTATGAGCTGTCTTGTGGGACATATCTATAACATGGAAGGTCAAAGATGTCACAAGACAGAGTGTAACATACTTCCAAAATAATAGGAGTAGATAATCCAGCTCTCCAGGTTGATTTGATCACGGGAACCTAATGTTAGAGTTAGCAAAATGTTTAACCCGAAAGAGAAGAGGTATGAGAACCCAGAGTATAGAAGAGGAGTAAAAGACCACACTACCACCCAATTGGGATGTGGACCCGTAAGCCACACAAGAAATTTAGTAAAAGTTTTTCCAGTACTAGACTCAACTTAAGCCAAGGAGTTGGAAAAGGGGGCTACCTACACAGAGTCAGCTCTCATACAAACTTGTGATGCCCCATTTTGATCATATGATAATCACACACGCAAATGCATCCGATCAAAATTAGGGACTCACGGGAAGATATCACAACACAACTCTAGAAACAATTAAAGTCATACAAGCTTCATATTACAAGCCAGGATCCTCGAGGGCTCACATACATAAGCTGGGATACAAACGAGTCCGCGGAAGCAAATAATATCAGAGTACAAACATAAGTCAACACGTTTTTCCTTAAGAAGGCTAACACAAACAAAACATAGATCGAAAGAGGTGAGGCCTTATGGCTGCTGTGTATCCCTTGCAACGACGCCAGAAATAGTTGTGTCAACGGCACCAGGAATCCTTCAGCTGCGGCTATGCCTTAAGGGACTTCCTAGGAAAGTATGCAAAGGATTTCCCCCGTGGCCTTGGAGCCTTGAGTTGGTGTTCCCTCGAAGCGGAAAGGGTGATGTAGCACAGCGACGGTAAGTATTTCCCTCAGTTTGAGAACCAAGGTATCAATCCGGCGGAAGAGTATCTCAAGATCCTGCACAAACAGAAAAGCTTGCACCCAACGCTATGAAGGGGTTGTCAATCCCTTATAGATTGTTTGCCAAGTGAGAACTGAAAGCAACAAAGTAACAAAGCAAAGTAAAAGCGGAGATGTAAACGATGGATGTGAATAGACCCGGGGGCCGTAGTGTTTACTAGTGGCTTCTCCCATGAAAGCAAGTAGACGGTGGGTGAACAAATTACTGTCGAGCAATTGATAGAATTGTGCAGAGTCGTGACGATATCTATGCGATGATTATTTCTATAGGCATCACATCCGAAACAAGTAGACCGATACTTTCTGCATGTACTACTATTACTCCACACATCAACCGCTATCCAGCATGCATCTAGTGTATTAAGTCCATAAGAATAGAGTAACGCCTTAAGAAAGATGACATGATGTAGAGGGATAATCTCAAACTAATGATAAAAACCCCATCTTTCTACCCTTGATGGCAACTACTTGATGTGTGCCTTGCTGCCCCTACTGTCACTGGGAAAGGTCACCACATGGTAGAACCTAAAACAAGCACTTCTCCCATTGCAAGAATCATAGATCTAGTTGGCCAAACAAAACCCAAGACTCGGAGAGACTTACAAGGATATCAAATCATGCATATACGAAATCAGCAAAGACTCAAATATATATCATAGATAATCTGATCACAAGTCCACAATTCATCAGATCTCGACAAACACACCGCCAAAGAAGATTACATCGGATAGATCTCCATGAAGATCATGGAGAACTTTGTATTGAAGATCCAAGAGAGAGCAAATCCAGAGTGAGTACTCATCCAAAGTACTCACAAGAATGACATCAGAACTATGCTAGGATTTCGTCAGTATCAAAGGAATGGGCCTATATCTTTTGTCTGGCTGCAGAAATGCTAGAATAGAAAGAAGGCTTAGTCATATCGAAGACTACCATCTTCTGTGTCTTGGAGCATTAAAAGAGTATAGATTAGTAACACATATTTAGTCATATTGTTGCAGCAAATTTATTAAGTCATGCCCAGCTATCCTTCCTCGACTCCCCGCGAGAAAGCAATCTCGGAGCCAACATTTCAATTTAAGTCACAATTCTAGTTGTATTAGATCGGGATACAACTCCAAGTCGTCGTGTTACCATGGAGACGACTATTTGAATAGTTAATTAATCCCTGCAGGGGTGCACTACATTTCCCAACACGCTCTATCAACTCCGAACAAACAATTTCCTGGGTCATGCCCGGCATCGGGAGATCAACACATTGCAGCCCTACCTAGGATCAACAGAGGGAGAGCCTCTTGGTCTAAATCCTCAGTGCAGGGTTCTTTAGACCATCGCCCTTTGCACTCCCACACGTTGCGTTGGCGGCCGAGATCAGTCCTGGCACCTCTTATATAAGATCAATGCTTACGTGGACCACTTGGGGGCGTGCCACTCCAATGCTGGTGTCCGAAGAGTTTCGACTGAGAGAACGATGCTGAGTGCCCATAATTGTCCCCGCATGAAGGTTAGTGCGAAAAATTCCAATCGACCAACTCAGATCAAATATCCAATCCCATTAATATTTTGTTAACTATGATGACGATCAGCGACCCGTGATATGTGGTCTCGTAACCCCATCTCGAGGATGTGTAGCAAGGGCCAAGAATGTCGTGCCACGCCTCATCACAATCACGCGGGAATCCATCAGCACCACACATTTCATCATGTCCGTTTAGTAAGTGAAAGTAACAGTGTGTCTCTATCATCATAGAAATCCGAGGTATCACCCTCGATTAACCGTCAAGGTGAACAGGGAGGAATGACCAACGGTGGTTCACGCTTTATCGGAGGTGGTGAAAGAGTATGACCCTCCATAATCCACCTCCGGTTAACTACACTACAGAGTTAACATGAGGATTACATAGCGAGGTGTCACCCTCGATATTCGATAGTAGCTCTGTAGAGTCACACAACTAAGGGGGTGTGAAGTGATGTGACGGGTCATGGCTAGTCGATCATTTGATCAAGTCTTCGGGTCTCCAAGTCATCAAGTCTTCGATAATGAAGCCGGGGAAACTAGGACTAGGTGTGGTCACTCGGGCTCACTGATACGTCCATTTTGCATCATGCTTTCATGTTGATATTTATCGCTTTATGGGTTGCTATTACACTTCACGATACAATACTTATGCCTTTTCTCTCTTATTTTGCAAGGTTTACATGAAGAGGGAGAATGCCGGCAGCTGGAATTCTACACTGAAAAAGGAGCAAGTTTGAGATACCTATTCTACGCAACTCCAAAAACCGTGAAAATCAACGAGGATTCATTTTGGAATTTATAAAAAATACTGGACCGAAGAAGTACCAGAGGGGAGCGAGGAGGAGGCCACAAGCCTGCTAGGCGCGACCTCCCCGCTGGCCACGCCTAGGGGGCTTGTGGGCTCCCAGCTGGCCCTCTGGTCCCCCTCTTTTGCTACAAGAAGGGTTTCATTGCGAAAAAAATCAGGAGGAGGCTTTCAGGAGGATTCGCCGCCGCCACAAGGCGGAACTTGAGCAGAACCAATCTAGAGGTCCGACAGGGTCGTCCTACCGGGGAAACTTCCCTCCCGGAGGGGGAAATCGTCGCCATCATCATCACCAACACTCCTCTCATCGGAGGGGACTCATCACCATCAACATCTTCATCAGCACCATCTCTTCTCCAAACCCTAGTTCATCTCTTGTAACCAATCTCCGTCTCGCGACTCCGATTGGTACTTGTAAGGTTGCTAGTAGTGTTAATTACTCTTTGTAGTTGATGCTAGTTGGATTACTTCGTGGAATATTATATGTTCAGATCCTTGATGCTACTCATTACCTCTCTGGTCATGAAGATGATTATGCTTTATGAGTAGTCACTTTTGTTCCCGAGGACATGGGATAAGTCATGCTATAAGTAGTCATGTGAATTTGGTATTCGTTCGATATTTTGAAGTGTTGTATGTTGTTTTTCCTCTAGTGGTGTTATGTGAACGTCGAATACATAACACTTCACCATTATTTGGGCCTAGAGGAAGGCATTGGGAAGTAGTAAGTAGATGATGGGTTGCTAGAATGATAGAAGCTTAAACCCTAGTTTATGCGTTGCTTCGTAAGGGGCTGATTTGGATCCACTAGTTTAATGCTATGGTTAGACTTTGTCTTAATTCTTATTTTGTAGTTGCGGATGCTTGTGAGAGGGGTTAATCATAAGTTGGATGCTTGTCCAAGTAAGGGCAGTACCCAAGCGCCGGTCCACCCACATATCAAACTATCAAAGTAGCGAACGCGAATCATATGAACATGATGAAAACTAGATTGACATAATTTCCCATGTGTCCTCGGGAGCGCTTTACCTCCTATAAGAGTTTGTCCAGGATTGTCCCTTGCTACAAAAGGGATTGGGCCACTTTGCTGCACCTTTGTTACCGTTGTTACTTGCTACTTGCTACGAATCATCTTGTCACACAACTACTTGTTACTGATAATTTCAGTGCTTCCAGAGATTACCTTGTTGAAAACCAATTGTCAGATCCTTCTGCTCCTCGTTGGGTTCGACACTCTTACTTATCGAAAGGACTACAATAGATCCCCTACACTTGTGGGTCATCACTCACTAACCAAACTATACTAAGCATTTAATATGTTGTATGGTACAATAGTAATATAACAAAAATAGGCTATGGATCAGAATAGGAGTTATCTACAACAGTATCAAAATCTAAATCAAGCATGAGGGAGAAGGAATGGGAGATATATGCATGATCTAGGGGAGTTTCTTACCTTGTTGCTCTGTTGCAAAAGGTTGGTCAGGGGTGTAGTTGTACCCGACAGCAGTGCCAGCTTCGGTGTCTACCAGAGAAAGGAGGGGGAAGAAACAATAAATAAAAGAAAGCAGATGCATCATGATGCATGACATGGCAATATGCAATGCCAGGGATGAGCTTACCCACTACTACACATCATGGACGGAGCGGGAAAATATCTGACTATATTTCCCGGGTCTCTCGCTACTACTAGACAAATGATTCGGGGATGAAAGTACCATGTTCATCATTCTAGGGGCATGTGAGAGATGAACGGATATCGTATTTGGATTCATGGGATTTTTATGATCAACTTTCATATATAAATTATTTTCATCTCACTTATAAATTATTTTATAAGATTTTTCAAACTTTTAAATCAGTTTATAAAGTTAACAGAATTATTTTAATTAGAAAAATGCTTTATTGCATCAGCATGAGATCATGATGATGTCAACAATCAACGGGGTTGTTGACTGGTCTATCTTACCTATGGGGCCCACCTGTCATAGACCATGGGTTAGTTCTAGAGTTAAATTTAATCTATTTTACTGATCTAATTATGTGGGCCCACATTTCAGTGACCCATTAACTCAAATTAATAAATTAGTTTTAACTAAACTATTGATTACGGGCTACTGGCCCTAGGCCCACCTGTCAGTGGCCCAGGGGGTGGTGGCCCACTCGTCAGCTACTCGGGTTGCCCATTCAGCACATTTCACCACATTAACTAGTCAACTAGGGTCACGGGGCCCGTAGGTCAGTAACTCTAGGGAGTGGCCCCAGGCCAACCTCATCGGCGGGCGGCACCGGAGTTGCTCCGGCGAGCCAAACAACACGGCGGAGGGTCGAGATCGATCGAGGGGGATGAACCGCATCAATTAGCGATGGTGCAACAAGATGGGGTTGCTGGAGGCTAGCACAGTGTCGACGACAGCGACGGTGGCGCTGGGGCGTCGGCGGGGATGTCGCTGTGGTGTACTGTAAGGGCAGTTGCAAGGCGTGTCGGCTTTCTCTAAACGTGTTGAGCAGGTTCCCATGCATGGATGCAAACTACATCGGCTCTAGTGATGACAACGATCTTAACATCAAAGATGGGCTACGACCATGGCACAGGCGAGCAAGGGGGAAGCCTACGGCGGCGGATTCACGTGGGAGAGAGAGGGGAAGGAGGCCGAGGCTAACCACAAATTTGGAGGGGTGCTAAGTGAGCTCGAGGGAGGCCTGATATCGCTAGAATCATTAAGGGGGCTCGTCGGAGCCGAAGAGGAAGAAGAGGTCGGATACGGCGACGCAGGTGCTCCGAGATCCAATGGCTGGACGAAGCTGATGGAGAAGGCGGCGGCGGAGCTTCGAGGCATGAAGGAAAGGCACGAGAGGCATGGTGGCCGCGGCTAGGCGACGACCATGGCAACGGTGGCGCTGATCTGAACGGGGGAGTAAGGGGACGACCGACGAGGGGGAATGGGGGTAGCTAGGGTTTTCGGGGCACATGAGGGACCTTGTAGGCGCTGGGGAGGTGGCTGGATGGCCGCCACGGTGATGGGGTGGCTAATGGCATGCATGAGTGGCGGCCACATCCCCGCGGGCGACGAGGAGGAGGGAGAAGGGGGTAGGTGGGCTGGGCCACCAAGATGGGTCGGCAGGCCTAAGTGCAAAGATCACTTAGGCCCTTTTCTTTTATTTATTTTCCTTTTCCTTTTCTCTTTTATTTTTTGTCTGTTTTGTTTTATTTTTGTAATTTTTTTTTGCAGAATTATGGTACAAGGTCCATTATTTATCTTGCAATTTATGGCATTGCCACAAAAAGGTTGGGGCTTCTTTGAAGGGCAATGCTCTGCGCCGGCGTGCCGGCCGAATCATTTGGCCGACCATGCGCGGGCCACCTGAATTGCCAGCTGTACGCAGGCCGCGCTGTTAGATCTCCATGCAGCAATTTTTCCTCGATGCAACAAATTTCGTCCACGATGCAACAATTTCTTCAACGGTTGCAAGAAAAAAATTGTAGCCAAAAAAATATCTGCGTGATCGTAGCAAAAAACGAAGCTCATGGTGCGTGGTAGCAAAAGTCAAACGCCGGTTGTAGCAAATATCTACGTGAACGTGTATGCGACTTTTTTAGTGAATGGTTGCAGCAAAAAATGATGCCGGTTGTAGCAAAAAATAACACGGTTGTAGCAAAAGTCAAAACGCCGGTTGTAGCAAAAATCCAATGAACTCGAGTTGCAACCAAACGTATATGCAGCTTTTTTACTGGACAAATGTAGCTAATAAAAACGCTTGTAGAAAATATGAATGCTCGTTGCAACAAATTTAAATGAGAAAAAAGTTGCATGCCAATTCAGCCGTGTGCACGGGTCGCGTGCGACCGGCCGAACGATTCGGCCGGTGCACCGGCCACAAACGTTTACCTTGTTTGAATAAGTTTGGGGTTTTTTATAATTCAAAATAGGATTTACTAATGGATTTCACATCTCTTATAATTATTCCGAGGCACCAAAATACTTGATAAAATGTGGTTTCGTATTTTATAATTACCTCAGGAATATTTGAAACCCAAACATGATTTTATTTATCATGTTATGCAAAATATTGAATCCACTTATTATTTGGATTTTGAATTTCAAAAGGGAAGTTGGAATGAGATATGATTCAAAGACTGATCAAGCATTGTGTAGCAAATGCGTTTAGCTTAATGTTGTCCATCATTGTAGCTCACTGACAATGATCACTATAGCTTAATCCAAGGGTGTCACAACATAGGAGCAGCCCGATGCTGACAAGGGAGGAGGCGGCCGGGTAGCATGATCTGAACTACATTGGTGAGCTCAATCTTCTTCTTCGGTAAGATGGAGGTGCACCTTTGCAACACCTCCACCTATTCAGCATCCCCCCAATCGAATGCTTTCTCCGTCCATGACACGAGTGTGACGGGAGGACCGGATCTAAATCTGGGGGGTGCCGCCCACTCCGCGTCATGTGGTTCGGTGATGTAGAACCACTTGTGTTTCAAGACATTGACAGTGTATATGAAGGAACTGTCCGGCTATTGAACTATGGGGAGCTTGCTAATCATCACTCCCCCGTAGTCCTCATGCTTGCTGCTAACTACCTTTGTTTTGATGTTGAAAACCTTCAACCACAAGCTGAAGTGGGGTTGGACCCGCAAAAAGGCCCCGTTGACAATGATAAAGGCCGAAATATGCAAAAAATAGTTTGGGGGAGATCATGGAAATCCAACTTGTAATAAAACATGAGACTCTTTATGAAGGGGTGGAGAGGGAAGTCGAGGCCGTGGATGAATTGAGGCATGAACACCACTATCTTGCCTTCATTGGGTGTGGGGATGACCCGACCCTTCTCTGGAGTGCGATGAACAATGTTCGCCGACAAGTAGCCGGCATGCTTCAACTTCAAGATGTCGTTGTTGGTGCCACAAGAGGCCTCCGACTTGCCTTTTGAACCCAAGATGGCCATGGCCGAATTGGGGAAAGGGTTCTAAGAGATTGGGGAGTGGATGAAGCTTGGAAGCTTGGAGATCTGAGGTTTGGGGAAGGTGATGGCGACGTGAGATCTGAGGAGCGTGTGAAGGCTATGGTGACAATTTCCTTTTTATAAGCCATTGTAATACCAAGAGGCCCTTTACTGCACCATGAACCTCGCCACTTCCCAATAAATCACACATTAATGCACGCATGGGATAGCCCAAATCATAAACCACATCCCCTAAAAAGCGGTCACGATCTTCGTGTTGATGGAACGTGCCAATGGAAAAATTGCCTCAAACCTCGGATCGAATTTTTTGTAACTAGTGAGTGGTCATGACCGATAGGGACCTTTCACTAAAAAATTGTCAAACATAAGTGTTGTTCACACTAGAATGGTTGGCCTTCGAGGCTAAGTCATAAATATTGTTCAGAATCAGGGAAATCATCGGTGGTTGAACTATTATAGGCCGAGTATAAGCGGGGGAAGGAACTCAGCCCGCAAGCCGAAGACTTCAGATGCATGGAGATGTTAGATCTAGACTACGGCATCGGAAGCTAGTTCGGGGGCTACTACAGGAGTCGAGGACTAAGGGGTCCTCGGGCCGCTTACCTATTTTCATGGGCCAAACTCATGGGTCGCCCTGTGATTATCATTGAAGGCTGAATTACCGGAGATGCCATATCCGAACAGATTCTTCCGAAGCCTTGGTGTACACTCCAAGTCAAGATGATAATCATCATGTTTTCTCCTTGGTGTAACCAACATTGTGTACTACTCGTATCTATATAAACCATAGGCTTTAGTTTGTAAGGCACATTAAGATCACTACTCCTAGGGTTTTAGACCACAACATATGATCTTGAGGTATATCAACTCTGTATTTGATACTCCATCATCAATATAAACAAGAGCAAGACGTAGGGTTTTACCTCGATCAAGAGGGCCCGAACCTGGGTAAACAATGTCTCCCTTGCCTCCTGTTACTCATCGATCCAAGATCCAAAGTTCGGGACCCCCTACCCGAGATTCGCGGGTTTTGACACGCACGTCGGGCCCTCTTGAAGAGGTGAAACCCGATGTCCTGCTTCATTATATTGATGAGTGTATGACGATTCTAGAGTTGATCTACCACGAGATCAGATGAACTAAATCCTAGGTGGGTAGGATAATGATTCTCCCGCTTACGAACTAAGAACCTCTGGTTTATATAGACATTAGGGGTACCTAGGGTTACATATGATCGATTACCATCAGGGAATAAACTTCTCGAGTCTACCATCTTGACTTGGATCGCTAACCAAGGCTTCAGATGTTTCCTTCCTGAACATAGTGTCGTCTTATAGTTCGGCCCTTTAACTATAGTCACAGCGTGGCCCACCTGTCCGGTCCATAGAGAAAGACGAGCGGCCCACATGTCCGGCGCATAGAGACAGACGAGCGGCCCGAGGACCCCTTAGTCCCGGACTCCCCCAGTATCCCCCGAACTGGCCTTCAATGTCGTGGTCTTCATCCTTAGCAGCTTCACGCACCCAAAGTCTTTGGCTTGCCGGGTGAGTTCTTATTTTCATCAATGTTCGGCTTACACCAATTCGGCCAATAACACGTTTCCCGACCATTGAAGCATCGCACGACCCACAATATTAACTTTCTTGCTCAAGGTTGATGACACCCCTTGATTCATGTGTGTCAATGGGAGGTAGGCGATACGTCTCCAACGTATCTATAATTTTTTGTTGTTCCATTCTATTATATTATCATTCTAGGATACTTTTTGAGTAATTATTTACCAATTTATATTATTTTTGAGCAATAACCTATTGACCCAGTGCCCAGTGTCAGTTCCTTTTATCATGTGCATTCCATAGAAATTCCATATCAAACAAATTCCAAATGTGATCAAAAATTACGGAGACTTTGTTTTGGAATGTATGTGACTATTGGGAGTTGGAATAAATGCAAGACGATGCTCGAGGGATGCACAAGCAAATAGGGCGCGGTCTAAGGGGGTCGCTCCCTGATGTCTTGTGCCCACCCCTTAAGTTGGTTGTGGCTCTTCTTCTCCCGCAAGAAATATATTTTCACGATAAAAATCCCCTCAAAATTTGATCCTAGTCGAAGTTAAGGATCTCTGGATATTTAAGAAATGGTGAAGGGCCAGAAAAGAAGTCACGAAAATAGGAGACAGAGAGAGAGAGATCCAATTCTGGAGGGGTTGCTGATCTCCGGGTGCCATGACGGCCATGGACCAGAGGAGAAACCCTCCTCCCACCTAGGGAGGAGGCCAAGGAAGACGAAGAAGGAGGGGGCTGTCCCCCCTCTCTCCTGGTGGCGCTGGAGTGCCGCCGGGGCATCCATCATGATGACGATCTACACCAACAACTTCGCTACCGTCACCACCAACTCTCTCCTCCTCTATGCAACGGTGTAAAACCTCTCTTCCCCGCTGTAATCTCTACTTGAACATGGTGCTTAATTCTATATATTATTATCCAATGATGTGTTGCTATCCTATGATGTTCGAGTAGGTTTGTTCTGTCCTACGGGTTAATTGTCATATGATGTTACTGATATGAGTTGTCTGTTGATATGGTGTTTTCCTAAGGTGCCTTCCGTGAGGCGCACACGTGAAGGATTCATGTTGGAGGGTTTGCAATATGTTCATGATTCGCTTATAGTGGGTGGCTAGAGTGACAAAAGCTTACACCTGAGTAAGGGAGTTGTGTGCGTATGGGCATAAAGAGGACTTGATGTTTAATTATATGGTTGGGTTTACCTTAATGATTTCTAGTAGTTGCGGATGCTTGCTAGAGGTCCAATCATAAGTGCATAGATCCAAGTATGTAAGTGTGTTAGCGTATGCTTGTCCCTCATTGCATATGATGAGTATCTATCATGTTATATTCAATTGCCTATGGACAATCTTTCTCTTGCATTACACAAAAATCTTTGTACTAAATAGCTCCTAACTTTTATTTACTTGCTCTTTATTTCCTTGCAAACTATCTATTACACCTACTAAGTACTTCTAGTTTATTTCCCGCAAAGTGTTAGCATGCGTAAAGTTGTGTTGGTGGTCGATAGAACTTGGGAGAATATTAATTCTACCTTTAGGTCCTCATTGGGTTCAACACTCTTACTTATCGAAAAAGGGAACAAACGCCCCCCTACACTTGTGGGTTATCAAGACCTTTTTCTAGCGCGATTGCCGGGGAGAAATAGCGTAACGGTTGATATTCTCGTGTGTGCTTGTTTGCTTTATTACTAGGTAAATTTTATTTTCTGTTATTAATTGTTTTATATCTTTAGTTATGGGTATGGAACATGAAACACGAAAAAAATATATTTATACTTGCTACTCATGGAGATAGGGAACCTCCTAAAACCCTCGATGATGGCTATGCAGAAAACATTAAATACTACTTTGATAATCCCGAGAATTCCCCATTGAACTTGATAATGGGATACACGTTTTATCAACATGAGTACTTTAGGGATTATCGCTTGACTCAAAAAGGGAAACACTTATGGGATCAAATTAAAATGTTGCGTTGGTATGCTTGGAATTTATGCTTGAGGTGTGATTATACTTGTTGTTCTAAGATGGAGACTTCACACCTTCCCGTTAAATATGAATTTAATAATAAATAAACATTGGCTTCTTATGCTAATGGTATATACAATTTCTACGATGTTGAACAAATTGAAGAATTTTTTGCTTTTAAGGTTGCATATGAAATTGCTTCTTTGATTGAAAAGTATGATGACATTCCTTACAAATCTTAATTTTTTTTGACATACTTAAATATTGCTATGAGAATTATGAGTATATTGCTGGTATTAATGAATTTATTGGAAGAATGACCGCTGTCTTGGAAGAGACTAATATTTGGCATGAATTTATGGAACAAGAAATTGTTGAAACTGTGAGCTCATTAGATGAAAAGATGAGGAGGAGAGCAAAGAACAAAAGGAGGACGAGTAGATTAGCTACCCATGGCCACCTTCTAATAAGAGTAACTATTCAACTCATACATTGTTTAATTTCCCTTCGCACATATCGAAGGATGAATGCTATGATGATTGCTATGATCCCTTGGATTCATTTGATATATCCCTTTTTGATGAACTTGATACTTGCTATGCTTGTGGCCATGATGCTAATATGAATTATGCTTATGGAGATGAAATTCCTATAGTTCCTTATGTTAAGCATGAAATTGTTTCTATTGCACCCACACATGATAGTCCTATTATCTTTTTGTATTCTCCCAACTACACCATATCGGAGAAGTTTGCACTTATTAAGGATTATATTGCTCGGTTGCGTTTTACCACTACACATGATGATTTTGATGGATATAATAAGCATGCTCTTTCTACTCCTACTTTGAATTATTATGGGAGAGGAACAAAATCTTCACCTCTTTATGTTTCCAATACGATACAATTGAAACAAACTACTTATGCTATGTGTTGGCCTTTATTTTCTATGAATGAATTGTTCTTGTATGACATGCCAACGCATAGGAAGAGATTTATACTTTGTTGACACATGATATATATCAACTTGTGCTCACTACTAAATTAAAAATCAATGTTTATTAAAATTGGCTTTCATATACGTTGGGATCCGGGTGGATCAAGTACTTGAGCACTATATGCCTAGCATAATGGCTTTAAAGAAAGAGTTGCCAGGGAGACAACCCAGAAGTTTTAGAGAGTCATTTATTTCTGATGTGCGATTTTAAAATAACTAAAACAAAACAATAAAGTGGGGAACCTATAACTTTTTCAAAAAGAAAAGTGAAAGTGAGAAGGACGAGCATCGTTGAAGTTGGGGCTAGCCTTGAACTTTGTTCATGCCCGTGGAAACTTTGGGAAACTTGACTATAGAAACTTTTAAACAATAATAAGTATCCCCTTGTATAAATTCTTTGTATTATAAAAATAATGTGCCAAGTAAAGCATTTTGGATGATTTGGGTTGTAGTTGATTTGATCATGTGCAAAAACAGAAACTTTGACATCTAGTGCAGAATTTATGTGATTTTACTGGAATGCCTTTTTTATCTAATTTTTTTACACAACATTAATATAAAAATTATCCAGGTCCTCCTAATTTTTCATAATTGTTTTATTTACAGCAGTTTGGTATTTGGGCTGATCTTTACAAACTATTCTGTTTTAGACATATTCTGTTTTTGCTTGCATAGTTTGCTTGTTTTGGTGATGCTATGGATTATATCGGAGGGTATAATCCATTGAAAAGTTAGAATACAGTATCTTATACAATAATTAAATATGAATCAATTTATAACAGTACCCAATTTTAAGATTTGCCTATTATACTAACGGATCTCACGAGGTTTTTGTTAAGTTTTGTGTGATTGAAGTTTCAAGTTTTGGTGAGATATCGAATGCGAAGATTAAAGAGCAGCAAGAAACTATTCTTAGGTATTCCCAAGGCACCCCAAGGTAATATCTAAGGAAGACTCAAGCATCTAATTTTGGGGATGCCCCGGAAGGCATCCCCTCTTTCGTCTTCAACACTATTGGTATATCTTACTTGGGGCTATATTTTTATTCATCGCATAATATATGTTTTTCTTGGAGAGCCATTTTCATTTTTCTGTTCTCTGTTAGATGTTATTTATAATCTTGTTTTTCTATGAAAAGTTCCAAGAATTGCCTTTATGATGTTTCAATTGCGTGTTTGATATGTGATGTGAGAAACTTTGGTTGTAGTGTTTGATTTTTCATATTTTACTGCACGTCCAAAGTTTCTTAAATTTTTACACACTACTGTTATATAAATTATTTACCACGTACTAATTTTCCAGAATTTTTTAAGTTACAGAAGTATACCTTTCATCTGCATCTTTATAGACTGTCCTATTTTTCATAGATTGATGTTATAGTTGCTTTGTATGCTTATGTTTTGAATTCTTGTTGAGCCACATTGACTTGGGAGCCATAGAATTGTAATAGCATACAGTGGGCAATGCTAGATTATAATTATGCGATAATGTTATGGCAGGACATGATGAGATTCGATGATTATGTACTGACATTTCTAATAAAAGTTCTGTTAAGTTTTGTGTGGATGAAGTGTTCAATGATCAAGGAGGTATTGATGTGAGAAGAATAAGGATATGCAAGATCTCAAGCTTGGGGATAACCAAGGCACCAAGTAATTATTCAAGGAGACTCAAGCGTCTAAGCTTGGGGATGCCCCGGAATGCATCCAATTTTCTTCTTCAACAACTATTAGTATGCTTCGGATTTTCTTTTAATCACATGATATGCGTAAATTCTTGGAGCGTCGTGTGCCTTTTATTTTCCTTTTATCAATGCACCATGGCGGTATGGGAAAGTCCATGGTTGATTTATAGAAAGTTCTTTGCATTTCACTTATATCTTTTAAGTATGGCTTTATAGAATTCTTCATGTGCTTCACTTATATCATTTGAAGTTGGATGCATGTTTATCTACATACAGAAAGCAGTTACTTGTAGAATGCTCTTTTGCTTCACTTATATTTATTAGAGCGTGGTCTTTTGTAGAAAAAAAATTACGCTCTTGTTCTTCAATTATATTTGTTTGAGAGTTATTAAACAATGGCCAAAATGGTTATCAATAGGGGTGAGGTAGTGTTTCCTTATTCTTTTATTATATGGATTGAAAGACCCTATGAAGCTTTACTATTCACTGGGATTGGCTTTGGGCCTTTCCTGCACAGCTTAGGTGGAAGACGAAGAAGGCCCCCTTCCGGGGGGCCCGAGCAATCAGTGAGATACCACTCTGGAAGAGCTCGGGAGGTTTTAAAATTCATGCCCAAGTACTCATCACTTCTTGGGTCGTAATTACTATCTTGATAGGTTCAGTTGTCATCCGAATTAGACCAGCTGTTAACGTTAGCTTATCCATTAGTTGCGTCGGGTCTACCGCTCAGTTGAAAGCTATGAAACAAGTCTGCGGTAGTTTAAAACTGGAATTGGCACAATATCGTGAAGTGTCCGCCTTCGCTCAATTTGGGTCACACTTTGATGTTGCGACTCATAGGAATATAGAGGTGAAAAGACAGGATGTATTCCGACGAAATTCCTTGGATTCAAGTAGGAATATAATGAACATGACTATTTCTCCTTTTGGCCATAGCCATAGAAGAAGCTTCTCCAAAGCTGAGGGAGGGGAATCTAAGGATTCCTATGATCCTGCTTATATAAAAAAATTAAGAACCAATTTAGGGCCTGCTCTGCTCCCATTTAAGGAAAAATAATTTCACGTTCTTTCTCAAAGGAAGGGAGGATTAGGAAAGTCCTATTGATTGCTGTTTTTTCCAGACCGTCGGGAATATCAAGAAAAAAGGCTCGAGTGGTACGATCCCTCCGTCACCCAGAATGAAAGGACGGTAATTTGCATGGGTTATAAGACTAGTCCAAAAAATAATAGGTATTCAAGGAGTGATAATGAAAACCTTCATGTAGAACATTAAAGAGAAATTACAGGTTAATGATATTGATGTGGTAATGTGAAAGGGTGTCAGTGCATCATTGTTGATTCGTTGAAGTGTCGGTATTAAGTGGTGTTAACTTCTTGTTTGTCTAAAAATTAAAAAGGAATGGTGAGGATGTGTGAGCATTTCTATTCCTCGTTGAAATCCTCGTGTTGTTTCGAGTCGGAGTTGCGCGATGGTTAATTCCTCCCAACCCTCTACCTCGGGGCATGCGAGTAGTACTTTGGTTTGTGATAAAACTAATAAATTTTTGCAATAGGCATATGAGTTATTTATGACTAATGTGACACCATGGACATACGCAATCTCACCTCCTCATATTTTCTAGCCTCTTTGGTACCGTGCATTGCCCATTCTCACCTCGAGGATTGGTGCAACTTTCATTGGTGCATCCAAACCCCGTGACATGATACACACTATTGCACATAAGCCTCATTATATCTTCCTCAAAAGAGCCACCATACCTACCTATCTTTGCATTTCCATAGCCATTCTGAGATATATTGCCATGCAACTCCCAGTGTCACTTCATATGACTTGTACTTCCATTGTCATATTGCTTTGCCTTATCGTAAGATAGCTAGCATGATATTTGCTTGGCTTGTCCATTTTTTGATATCTTTTGCTATGCTATATCATTACACATCCTAGTACACTGCCAGAGGCATTCATATAGAGTCATATCATCCTATCAGCTTTTCATATCGAGTTGTAAGTAAATAAAAGTGTGATGATCATCATAATTAGAGCATTGTCCCATTGATGAAATAAAAATGGGGGAGGCCAAATGAGCCCACCATTAACAAAATGGGGAAGGCGAAAAAAGAAAAAACCACTATGAAAAATAAATAAAAATAAATAAATAAATAAGATAAAAAGAGAGAAGGGACTTTGCTACTATCCTTTACCACAATTTTAGAGAGTCTCTTGTTTTGTCACTTCCATATTCTAGTGGGAATTTGTCAATATAGAACTTGGCTTGTATACTCCGATGATGGGCATCCTCAAATGCCCGAGGTCTTCATGAGCAAGCAAGTTGGATGCACACCCACTTAGCTTCAGTCAAGCTTTCATACACTTGTAGCTCTAGTGCATTCGTCTCATGGCAATCCCTATTCCTCGCATTGATATCTATTGATGGGCATCTCCATAGCCCGTTGATACGCCGAGTTTGCAAGTCTTTCTTCTCCACTTTTACCCCTTTGAAACCTACCACCACATTCTATTCCAGCTATATGTATGTCCATAGTTCACACTCGTGTATTGCGTGAAGAATAAAAATTTGATGCATATTGAAAAAGTATGATCTAATTGCCTGACTTAGGCACCTCGTGCTTGTCATTTGAAATAATGTGGTGAAGACGGAGCCATGCCTTGCTAATATAATAAGATGAATGGGAGTAAACGTTCTTTGAGGATCGTATAATTTGAAAGGTTGATGATTTTGTTACGTGTGATTATAAGTATTACTATGTCAATGTGTGTTAATTCATCGTTTCTCAATGAGCATACTTGCAAAATATTACATATTGGGTAGCATGCCACATAAAAAATTCTGTTAGGATCATTTACCTACTCAAGGACGAGCAGGAATTAAGCTTGGGGATGCTTCATACGTCTCCAACGTATCTATAATTTTTGATTGTTCCATGGTATTATATTATCATTATAGGATACTTTTGAGTAATTATTTACCAATTTATATTAGTTTTGAGCACTAACCTATTGACCCAGTGCCTTGTGCCACTTCCTATTTTTTGTGTGTTTTTTGTTTCATGTAAATTCCATAACAAACAAATTCCAAATGCGATAAAAATTTACGGAGATTTTTCTGGAACATATGTGAATTTTGGGAATTGTAATCAACGCAAGATGATGCTCAAGGGAGGCACAAGCCAAGGGGGCGCAACACAGGAGGGTCACAGCTTGATGGCTTGTGCCCACCTCTTAAGTCGGTTGAGGCACTCCTTTTGCCGCAAGAAAGATATTTTCACGATAAAAATCCCCTCAAAATTTCAGCCTGGTCGGAGTTACGGATCTCCAGATATTTAAGAAACAGTGAAGGGCTAGAAAACAGGTCGCGAAGACAGGAGAGAAACACACACAGAGAGAGAGATCAAATCCAGAGGGGATGCTGCCCTTTGGGTGCCATGGAGTCCATGGGCCATAGGAGAAACCCTCCTCCCACCTAGGGAGTAGGCCAAGGAAGAAGAAGGAGGAGGGGGCTCTCTCCCCCTCTCTCCCGGTGGCGCTGGAGCACTGCCGGGGCAACCATATTGACGGCGACCTACACCAACAACTTCGTTGTCCTCACCACCAACTCTCTTCTCCTCTATGCAACGGTGTAAAACCTCTTTTCCTTGCTGTAATCTCTACTTGAATAGGGTGCTTAATATCATATATTATTATCCAATGATGTGTGTATATGCTATGATGTTTGAGTAGATTTATTTTGTCCTATGGGTTAATTGTGATATGATGATATTGATATGAGTTGTGTGTTGATATGGTGCTGTCCTAAGGTACCTTCCGTGAGGCGCACATGTGAACAATTCACACTAGAGGGTTTGAAATGTGTTCATGATTCGCTTATAGTGGATGGCTACAATGACACAAGCTTACGCCCTAGTAAGGGAGTTGTGTGCGTATGGGAGTAAAGAGGACTTGTTGTTTAATGCTATGGTTGGGTTTACCTTAATGATTTCTAGTAGTTGCGGATGCTTGCTAGAGGTCCAGTCATAAGTGCATATGATCCAAGTATAGGAAGTGTGTTAGTGTTTGGCTCTCTCTCATTGCATATGATAAGTATTTCTCATGTTATATTCAATTGCCTATGGACAACCTTTCTCTTCCATTACACAAAAATATTTCTACTAAACAACCCGTAACTTTTATTTACTAGCACTTTATTTCGTTGCAAACTATCTATTACACCTACTCAGTACTTCTAGTTTCGTTACCGCAAAATAGTTTCATACTTGTTCTAGTTGAAGTAAGCGTTAGCGTGCGTAGAGTTGTATAAGTGGTCGATAGTAGGTGGTCCAATCGTATTTTAAAGAAATGCCCTTCGTAGGTCATAGGAAAAATGTATATTAAATAGGTTGGGCGCGCTACGAGCAGTACATCCTTTTCCCCAACCATTAAGAAGAACATGAGAGAGCCCGGAGACATGACAAGGGCCCCAGTCTCCTCCTCACGGCCTCATGGCCCCCCTCCGAGGCGGTTGGGCAAGCTGTTCCGTCTCCCGTCTCAGATTGAGTGACCTTGAAGCACAAGGATACCTTCTCGCTTCACATCTAGTGCCCACTTGCTCCGAATTAACTTATGTGAATGGCGAGGCCTTTGCATAGAACTCCCGTGCTCAACACAAGGAAGAGCGAGTATGCTTCATACCCTTCCTCTTACGAGGCTTGGGATTCCCCATTCATCCGTTCCTAAAGGGTTTACTAGAATTATCACATCCTGTGTTTGTACCACTTTGCTATGCTATGAGTTTATAAAAATGTGGACCAACTAAAACTTTTTGTGTGCATGTGATGTTTGAAATGATTGCTACTTGCTTGAGTGCTTGATTGTGTTTTAGTTCACAAAAATTTCTCTTCTCCCAAGACTAACCTTCTTGCTCCAAATCCTTGCCAAATGACCATACCATGTTTATAGGACCTAAAACTATTTTTATTGAATATTATTTTGACCAAAACATATTTATTTAATTTAAGCTTTCAAAAGCCCTAGTGTTGAGGTTTGTACCACAAGTCCTAAAATTAGGGAATATGTTTTGCTGCAAATATTTTATTTGGATCCTATTATCAAAAAGACTTCCCCAAACCACAAAATAGTTATTTTAAAGTTATTTTCCTATTTTATTTAAATACCTTTTTTATAGGGCCAGAATTGGTCTTTTGTGAAGAAAAATTATTTTCTTGCTTCGAAAATATTTGAGAAAGTTTAGGGAAACTCAGTGGACATATAGTTTCCATATATAAGACTTTAAACACATGGTCATGTTCAAAATATGGGACAAAACCCTCTATACCTTGATTGCCAATTTCAAGTATTTTGAAATAATTATATAAGAAATATTCTCAAATAATTCCAGGAAAATTCTAGCAAGTCACACCGGATACGATCATGCCATGTTTCATCTCAATCAAGATTGATTTGATCACCATAATATTCCAAAACCTTCTTTGTCCACACCCAAATTTTAGCAACTCTACATAGTCAAGTTTATCCAATTGGCCCCAACTTTTTGGGCGTTCTTTAATCCCCATGTAATGCCACCACACCGAGTGGTACATTAGGAGGAATATTTTTGCCTTCATAGATATAAGAAAACCAGATTCTGCCCTTTTCTAGGTTTTTCCAGGTTTACATTCCCAATTTTCTTCAAATAGTCTCAACTTTTGATCATGCATATTTCTACTCATTATTTGACCGTGTAAAATTTCACTACAAGTGGGCAAATTTATTTTGCCCAAACAGCCATCAAACACCTTCTGGTGATTTTGTAAAACTGTTGTTTTCACACCTTTTCTGTTCTCCTTCACCCCTCCTTTTTACCTAAGTCACTATCATCCCTCTTCTACCTCGAGTAAAACTTGCATGGCCATTTCTCACTGATTAGTGGGGTAAAACCCCACATTTCTTACCGGGACAGCCTAAGCGGAGGTTCATTTTGTTGGGTAACGTAGCATAAATTCAAATTTTTTCCTACGCATATTCAGATCTTCCTATGGAGAGACCAACAACGAGAGAGGGGTGAGTGCATCTTCATACCTTTGAAGATAGCTAAGCAGAAGCATTACTAGAACACGGTTGATGGAGTCGTACTCGCGGCGATTCAGATCGCGGTGTGATTCTGATCTAGTGCCGAACCACGAAACCTCCGCGTTCAACACACGTGCAGCCCGGTGACGTCTCCCGCACCTTGATCCAGCAAGGAGGAGGGAGAGGTTGGGGAAGATCTCCGGCAGCACGACGGCGTGGTGTCGATGGAGAGACGAGGTCTCCCGGCAAGGCTTCGCCAAGCACCGGCAGAGAGGAGGAGAAAGAAGAGCAGGGCTGCACCGAGGGAGATGGAAAACTGTGTCTCCAAAAGCCCAAAAGTTCCCACTATATATATAGGGGGAGGGACGGGCTGCGCCCCCTTGAGGGTTTCCCTCTCCTGGGAGGGTCGACAGCCCTAGATGGGGAAAGGTGCGGCGACCAAGGGGGGAGGAGGGGTGGCGCACCCTTCTAGTGGGTCTAAGGCCCACCTGCACTAGGGTTCCCCCCTCTCCCTTCTTCTTGCGCTATGGGCTGAGTGGGGGCGCACCAGCCCACCTAGAGGCTGGTTCCCTCCTGCACTTGGCCCATCTAGCCTCCCGGGGTCGTTGCCCCCTTCCGGTGGACCCCCGGGGCCACCTCCGGTGGTCCCGGTGGTCTCGGTACGTTACCGGTGACGCCCGAAACACTTCCGGTGTCCGAAACCATCCGTCCTATATATCAATCTTTACCTCTGGACCATTCCGGAGCTCCTCGTGACGTCCGGGACTCCGAACAGTTTTCGATAACCTCGTATAACAATTCCCTATAACCCTAGCGTCATCGAACCTTAAGTGTGTAGACCCTACGGGTTCGGGAGACACGCAGACATGATCGAGACACCTCTTTGGCCAATAACCATCAGTGGGGTCTGGATACCCATGGTGGCTCCCACTTGCTCCACGATGATCTCATCGGATGAACCACGATGTCAAGGATTCAATTAATCCCGTATGCAATTCCCTTTGTTTGTCGGTATAGAACTTGCCCGAGATTCGATCGTCGGTATACCTATACATTGTTCAATCTCGTTACCGGTAAGTCTCTTTACTCGTTCCGTAGCACGTCATCGTGTGAATAACTCCTTTAGTCACATTGAGCTCCTGATGATGTTCTACCGAGTGGGCCCAGAGATACCTCTCCGTCACACGGAGTGACAAATCCCGATCTCGATTCGTACCAACCCAACAGACACTTTCAGAGGTACCCGTAGTGCACCTTTATAGTCACCCAGTTACATTGTGACGTTTGATACACCCAAAGCATTCCTACGGCATCCGGGAGTTGCACAATCTTACGGTCGAAGGAAAAGACACTTGACATTAGCAAAGCTTTAGCATACGAACTATACGTTCTAGTGCTACACTTAGAATTGGGTCTTGTTCATCACATCATTCTCCCAATGATGTGATCCCGTTATCAATGACATCTAATGCCCATGACCAGGAAACCATGATCATCTATCGCCTAACGAGCTAGCCAACTAGAGGCTTGCTAGGGACACATTGCGATCTATTTATTCACACATGTATTACCGTTTCCTGTTAATACAATTATAGCATGAACAATAGACGATTATCATGAACGAGGAAATATGATAATAACCATTTTATTATTGCCTCTAGGGCATATTTCCAACACTTTTCCCCCTCCATGTTACTTCTACCCGATCCCCTCTCTTTGCGGTTATCCAAAGACCATCTCCAAGTACCCCGAAGGCTACTAGACAAGGGAGCATGCGGGTAAACGGCCATGCCAGCCACATGGGTGCTCTAGAGCACGCTACAGTGTGCTCCCGCACTGTTGCCGCCGCCCAATCCATGGCCTCGACCACCTAGGGCCTCCCCCTTGTGTCCCCCGAGGCGCCCTCGACGTCCGTGACATGAAAATCGGTTGACCCCCTCCTCTCTCTTCCTCTCTTCTCTCCCTCATGTGCATGCCGAGCGCCGCTAGCTCGGCCAACCGAGAGCTCCACGCGTGCGAGGCCCCTGGCCTTGCCCCGCTTCCCCTCTCTCTTTTGATGGACGTGAACCATGCACATGAGCTCCCTGGACACGAACAATAGATCTAGTGCTACGCTTAGAATTGGGTCTTGTCCATCACATCATTGTCCCAATGATGTGATCCCGTTATCAATGACATCTAATTCGCATGACCAGGAAACCATGATCAGCTATCGACTAACGAGCTAGCCAACTATAGGCTTGCTAGGGACACATTGTGATCTATTTATTCACACATGTATTAGTGTTTCCTGTTAATACAATTATAGCATGAACAATAGACGATTATCATGAACGAGGAAATATGATAATAACCATTTTATTATTGCCTCTAGGGCATATTTCCAACAGTCTCCCACTTGCACTAGAGTCAATAATCTAGTTACATTGTGATGTATCGAACGCCCATAGCATTATGGTGTTGATCATGTTTTGTTCGTGGAAGAGGTTTAGTCAACGGGTCTGCAATATTCAGATCCGTGTGTACTTTACAAATCTCTATTACTCCACTCTGGACATGGTCCTGGATGGAGTTGTAGCGGCGTTTGATGTGCTTCGTCTTCCGGTGAAACCTGGGCTCCTTGGCTATGGCAATGGCCCCAGTGTTATCACAGAAGAGTGTCATTGGACCCGACGCGCTTGGAACCACTCCAAGGTCGGTGATGAGCTCCTTCATCCAAATTCCTTCATGAGCTGCTTCTGAAGCAGCTATGTACTCCGCTTCACATGTAGATGCTGCCACGACTTCTTGCTTGCTGCTGCACCAGCTCATTGCCCCACCATTCAAAACATATATGTATCCGGTCTGTGACTTAAAGTCATCCGGATCTGTGTCGAAGCTAGCATCGACGTAACCCTTTACGACGAGCTCTTCATCACCTCCATAAACAAGAAACATTTCCTTAGTCCTTTTCAGGTACTTAAGGATATTCTTGACCGCTGTCCAGTGTTCCATACCGGGATCACTTTGGTACCTCCCTACCAAACTTATGGCAAGGTTTAAATCAGGTCTGGTACACAACATGGTATACATAAGAGAGCCTACGGCTGAAGCATAGCAGACATAACTCTTCTTCTCTCTATCTGCTGTCGTGGTCGGCGACCGAGTCTTACTCAATCTCATACCTTGCAAAACTGGCAAGAACCCTTTCTTTGAGTTTTCCATATTGAACTTCTTCAATATCTTGCCAAGGTATGTACTTTGCGAAAGACCTATGAGGCGTCTCGATCTATCTCTATAGATCTTGATGCCTAATATGTATTCAGCTTCTCCAAGGTCCTTCATTGAAAAACTCTTATTCAAATAGGCCTTTATGCTCTCCAACATCTCTATATCATTCCCCATCAATAATATGTCATCCACATACAGTATGAGGAAAGCTACAGAGCTCCCACTCACTTTCTTGTACAGACAAGCTTCTTCATAAACCTTTATGAACCCAAACGCTTTAATCACCTCATTAAAGCGAATGTTCCAACTCCAAGATGCTTGCACCAGCCCATAGATGGAGCGCTGGAGCTTGCACACTTTGTTAGCACCCTTAGGTTCGACAAAACCTTCTGGTTGCATCATATACAACTCTTCCTTATGGTTCCCGTTAAGGAACGCTGTTTTGACGTCCATTTGCCAAATTTCATAATCATAAAAGGCAAAAATTACTAACATGATTCAGACTGATTTCAGCTTCACTACGGGAGAGAAAGTCTCTTTGTATTCAATCCCTTGAATTTGTCGAAAATCATTTGCGACAAGTCGAGCTTTGTAAACGGTTACATTACCGTTCGCATCAGTCTTCTTCTTGAAGATCCATTTATTTTCTATGGCTCGCCGGTCATCGGGCAAGTCCACCAAAGTCCATACTTTGTTCTCATACATGGATCCTATCTCGGATTTCATAGCTTCAAGCCATTTGTTGGAATCCGGGCCCGCCATCGCTTCTTCATAGTTCGAAGGTTCACCGTTGTCTAACAACATGATTTCCATTACAGGGTTGTCGTACCACTCTGGTGCGGAGCTTACACTTGTGGACCTTCGCGGCTCAGTAGTAACTTGAGCCAAAGCTTCATGATCATTATCATTAACTTCCTCTTCAGTTGGTGTAGGCGCCACATGAACAACTTCCCGCATTGTGCTACTTTCCTGTTCGAGAGGGGGTGTAATGACCTCATAAAGTTCTACCTTCCTCCCACTTACTTCTTTCGAGAGAAACTCTTTCTCTAGAAAGGATCCTTTCTTGGCAACAAAGGTTTTACCTTCGGATCTAAGATAGAAGGTATACCCAATAGTTTCCTTAGGGTATCCTATGAATACGCATTTCTCCGCTTTGGGTTCGAGCTTTTCTGGTTGAAGTTTCTTCACATAAGCATCGCAGCCCCAAACTTTAAGAAACGACAACTTAGGTTTCTTGCCAAACCATAGTTCATACGGTGTCGTCTCAACGGATTTAGACGGTGCCCTATTTAAAGTGAATGCTGCAGTTTCTAATGCGTATCCCCAAAATGATAGCGGTAAGTCGGAAAGAGACATCATAGATCGTACCATATCTAATAAAGTGCAATTACGACATTCATACACTCCGTTGCGTTGCGGTGTGCCAGGCGGCGTCAGTTGTGAAACGATTCCACACTTCCTTAGGTGTGTGCCAAACTCCTGACTCGAATATTCTCCTCCACGATCAGATCGTAGACACTTAATTTTTCTGTCACGTTGATTCTCGACCTCACTATGAAATTCCTTGAACTTTTCAAATGTCTCAGATTTGTGCTTCATCAAGTAGATATACCCATACCTACTCAAATCATCGGTGAGAGTGAGAACATAACGATAGCCACCGCGAGCTTCAACGTTCATTGGACCACACACATCAGTATGTATTATTTCCAATAAGTCGGTTGCTCTCTCCATTATTGCTGAGAATGGAGTCTTAGTCATCTTGCCCATGAGGCACGGTTCGCATGTGTCAAATGATCCAAAGTCAAGAGACTCTAATAGTCCATCAGTAGTCCATCAGTATGGAGCTTCTTCATGCGCTTAACGCCGATATGACCAAGGCGGCAGTGCCACAAGTATGTGGGACTATCATTATCAACTTTACATCTTTTGGTACTCACACTATGAATATGCGTAACATCATGATCGAGATTCATCAAGAATAAACCATTCACTAGCGGAGCATGACCATAAAACATATGAGTCATATAAACAGAACAACATTCATTCTCTGACTTAAATGAGTAGTCGTCTCACATTAAGCAAGACCCTGATACAATATTCATGCTCAAAGCTGGTACTAAATAACAATTATTGAGGTTTAAAACTAATCCCGACGGTAGATGTAGAGGTAGCATGCCGACGGTGATCACATCGACCTTGGAGCCATTCCCGACGCGCATCGTCACCTCGTCCTAGGCCAATCTCCGCTTATTCCGCAGTTCCTGCTTTGAGTTGCAAATGTGAGCAACAACACCGGTATCAAATTCCTAGGAGCTACTACGAGCGCTGGTAAGGTACACATCAATAACATGTATATCACATATACCTTCAACGTTGCCGGCCTTCTTGTCCGCTAAGTATTTAGGGCAGTTCCACTTCCAGTGACCCTTTCCCTTGCAATATAAGCACTCAGTCTCAGGCTTGGGTCCATTCTTTTTCTTCTTCCCGGCATCTGGCTTACCGGGCGCGGCAACGGCTTTGCCGTCTTTCTTGAAGTTCTTCTTACCCTTGCCTTTCTTGAAACTAGTGGTCTTGTTGACCATCAACACTTGATGCTCTTTCTTGATTTCTACTTCTGTAGACCTGAGCATCGAGTACAACTCGGGAATGGTCTTCCCCATCCCTTGCATGTTGTAGTTCAGCGCAAAACCTTTGTAGCTTGGTGGGAGAGACTGGAGGATTCTGTCAATTATAGCATCATCCGGAAGTTCGACTCCAAGTGAAGTCAGACGACCATGTAACCCAGACATTTTGAGTATGTGCTCACTGACAGAACTGTTCTCCTCCATCTTACAACTAAAGAACTTGTGGGAGACTTCATATCTCTCGACACAGGCATGAGCTTGAAAAACTAGCTTCAGCTCTTGGAACATCTCATATGCACCATGTTGCTCAAAACGCCTTTGGAGCCCCGTTTCTAAACTGTATAGCATGCCACACCTAACCAGAGAGTAGTCATCACTCCGTGTTTGCCAGACGTTCAGAATGTCCTGGGCTGCTGCGGGAGCAGGAGGGTCACCTAGCGGCGCATCAAGGACATAAGCCTTTTTAGCTGCTTCAAGGATGAGCTTCAAGTTGCGAACCCAGTCCGCATAGTTGCTACCATCATCTTTCAGCTTGTTTTTCTCTAGGAATGCGTTGAAATTGAGGTTGACGTTGGCCATCTACAATATTTATGAAGACAAATTTTAGACTAAGTTCATGACCATTAAGTTCATTTAATCAAATTAAGTATAAACTCCCACTTAAATCGACATCCCTCTAGTCATCTAAGTGATACATGATCCATGTTGACTAACCTGTGTCCGATCATCACGTGAGACGGACTAGTCACCATGGTGAGCAACTTCATGCTGATCGTATTCAACCATACGACTCATGTTCGACTTTTCGGTCTCTTGTATTCGAGGTCATGTATGTACATGCTAAGCTCGTCGAGTCAACCTAGGTGTTTCGCGTGTGTAAATCTAGCTTACACCCGTTGTATGCGAACGTTAGAATCTATCACAACTGATCATCACGTGGTGCTTTGAGACAACGATCCTTCGCAACGGTGCACACTTAGGGGAATACGTTCTCGAAATTTTAAGAGGGATCATCTTATTATGCTACCGTAGTTCTAAGCAATAAGATGAAAAACATGATAAACATCACAATGCAATCATGTAGTGACATGATATGGCCATTATCATCTTTGCTCTTTCGAGCTCCATCTTCAGGCATCGCATGATCATCATCGTCACCGGCGTGACACCATGATGTCCATCAACGTGTCTCCGTGAAGTCGTCACGCCAACTACTACTATCACTACTACTATAGCTAACCGTTAGCAATGAAGTAAAAGTAGTAAGCACATGGCGTTGCATCTCATACAATAAATTAAGACAACTCCTATGGCTCCTGCCGGTTGTCATACTCATCGACATGCAAGTCGTGAAACCTATTACAATAACATGATCATCTCATACATCATACATGCAACATCACAACTTTGGCCATATCACATCACATGTCAAACCCTGCAAAAACAAGTTAGACGTCCTCTAATTGTTGTTGCAAGTTTTACGTGGCTGATTTGGGTTTCTAGCAAGAACGCCTTCTTACCTACTTGACAGCCACAACGATTATATGCCAAAGCTATTTACCCTTCATAAGGACCCTTTTCATCAAATCCAATCCGACTAGAGTAGGAGAGACAGACACCCGCTAGCCACCTTTATGCATGGTGTGCATGTCTGTCGGTGGAACCAGTCTCACGTAAGCGTACGTGTAAAGTCGGTACGGGCTGCTTCATCCCACAATACCGCCGGAAAAGGATAAGGCTAGTGGTGGCAAGCAATTGAAAAATCATCCTAGCTCGGATGCCACTGTGATTCTGATGCCACTCGTGCATAGAATCTTCCTAGCTCGGATGCCACTGTTGGGTAACGTAGCATAAATTCAAAATTATTCCTACGCATATTCAGATCTTCCTATGGAGAGACCAGCAACGAGAGAGGGGTGAATGCATCTTCATACCTTTGAAGATCGCTAAGCGGAAGCGTTACTAGAACGCGGTTGATGGAGTCGTACTCGCGGCGATTCAGATCGCGGTGTGATTCTGATCTAGTGCCGAACCACGACACCTCCGCGTTCAACACACGTGCAGCCCGGTGACGTCTCCCGCACCTTGATCCAGCAAGGAGGAGGGAGAGGTTGGGGAAGATCTCCGGCCGCACGACGGCGTGGTGTCGATGGAGAGACGAGGTCTCCCGGCAGGGCTTCGCCAAGCACCGGTAGAGAGGAGGAGAAAGAAGAGCAGGGCTGCACCGAGGGAGATGGAAAACTGTGTCTCCAAAAGCCCAAAAGTGCCCACTATATATATAGGGTGAGGGAGGGGCTGCGCCCCCTTGAGGGTTTCCCTCCCCTGGGAGGGGCGACAACGCTAGATGGAGAAAGGTGCGGCGGCCAAGGGGGGAGGAGGGGTGGCGCACCCTTCTGGTGGGCCTTAGGCCCACCTGCACTAGGGTTCCCCCCTCTCCCTTCTTCTTGTGCTATGGGCTGAGTGGGGGCGCACCGAGTGGGCCCAGAGATACCTCTCCGTCACACGGAGTGACAAATCCCGATCTCGATTCGTACCAACCCAACAGACACTTTTAGAGGTACCCGTAGTGCACCTTTATAGTCACCCAGTTACGTTGTGACGTTTGATACACCCAAAGCATTCCTACGGCATCCGGGAGTTGCACAATCTCACGGTCGAAGGAAAAGACACTTGACATTAGCAAAGCTTTAGCATACGAACAATACGATCTAGTGCTACGCTTAGAATTGGGTCTTGTTCATCACATCATTCTCCCAATGATGTGATCCCGTTATCAATGACATCTAATGCCCATGACCAGGAAACCATGATCATCTATCGCCTAACGAGCTAGCCAACTAGAGGCTTGCTAGGGACACATTGTGATCTATTTATTCACACATGTATTACTGTTTCCTGTTAATACAATTATAGCATGAACAATAGACGATTATCATGAACGAGGAAATATGATAATAACCATTTTATTATTGCCTCTAGGGCATATTTCCAACACTTTTCCCCCTCCATGTTACTTCTACCCGATCCCCTCTCTTCGCGGTTATCCAAAGACCATCTCCAAGTACCCCGAAGGCTACTAGACAAGGGAGCATGTGGGTAAACGGCCATGCCAGCCACATGGGTGCTCTAGAGCGCACTACAGTGTGCTCCTGCACTGTTGCCGCCGCCCAATCCATGGCCTCGACCACCTAGGGCCTCCCCCTTGTGTCCCCCGTGGCGCTCTCGACGTCCGTGACACGAAAATCGGTTGACCCCCTCCTCTCTCTTCCTCTCTTCTCTCCCTCATGTGCATGCTGAGCGCCGCTAGCTCGGCCAACCGAGAGCTCCACGCGTGCGAGGCCGCTGGCCTTGCCCCGCTTCCCCTCTCTCTTTTGATGGACGTGAACCATGCGCATGAGCTCCCTGGACACGAACCCGAGCTCTCCCGTAGCTTCAATCGCCTCGCAAGCTAGCTCCAGCATACTATGTCCATGGTGCTCCGGCACAGGGCTATTTAAGCCACCCCGAGGCCATCTCTCCCTCTGCAGGTCCCCTCACCATCCCAATCGCCCCCTTCACAACTCATTCCACCCAAGAGGCGCCCTGTGCTCGGGATCAATCCCAACACCGGTACCTCGGGTCATCGGCAGTCTCGAGGTAAGAAGCTCCCCGGGAACCCCTTTCCATCCCTCTGGTCCTCACTTGCCTCCCTGACACGGACCCGTCCCTCTCTCCTGCAGTTTGCGACCGAAAACGGCCCCAACAACCTCGCCTGAAGCTCCCTCCGCCGCATCCACCCACCGACGGTAACTCAGGCCACACTAGCATCCCCTTCGACCACCACTCGAACAACAACTCAACCCTAAGCATGCCACTACCCTCCACTAGCCCTGTCATGTCGCGTGGCCCCGCCGGTAAGCACCTCGACCTCCCTGTTGCGAGGAAGTAGATGACAGGTGGGCTCCACCAGTCATCCTCTCCCCTCTCCCCCCTCACTATAGATGACCAAGGGCCTCATGAGTCGGGTTTAAAATCTGGCTGGCACGCACGCCTGGCCTTCCTGGGTCTCTTTGGCCTGGGCCAACATAGTTTGGGATTGTTTTGGTCTATAGACATAGTGGATTTTTCCTTTTTTATTTCTTTTTCCAGTAGACTTGCAAAAATTCCACAAGTTGCAAAACTTGTCCAAATTTGATGATTCCAATTTCTAAAAACATTGTAATATTCCACACTGATGACCCACAAGTATAGGGGATCAATCATAGTCTTTTCAATAAGTAACAGTGTCGAACCCAACGAGGAGCACATGGAAATGATAAGCAATTTCTAGCAAGGTATTCTATGCAAGTGCTACAAGTAAGAGTGATATGTTGTTTTGTAGCAAGATAATTCATGACAAGTAACAATAGTAACAAAAGTGTAGCAAGGTAGCCCAATCCTTTTTATAGCAAAGGATAGGCCTGAAAGTACTCTTATATAAAGCAAGCGCTCCTCAGGACACATGTGAATATCTGTCAAGTCATGTTCATCATATTAAGTTGATTCGTGTTTTCTACTTTGATGATTTGATATGTGGGTGGGCCGGTGCTAAGGTCCTACTTATGATTTCCCCCTCTCGCAAGCATCCGCAACTACAAATGAAGAATTAATAAAAAATTAACCATAGCATGAAACATGTGGATCCAAATCAGCCCCTTATGAAGCTACACATAAACCGGGGTTTAATCTCCTGTCACTCTTGCAACCTATCGTCTAGTTGTTACTCCATAATGACTTCCATTAGGCCCATAACATGGTGAAGTGTCACGTAGTCGACGTTTACATGACACCACTAAGAGAATCAACAATATCCATATCATCAAAATATCGAATGAATAACAACTTTATATGATTACTTATAACAAGACTTCTCCCATATCCTCAGGAATAATAGTTACTACTCACACATCATCAAAATGTTCAAGATCAGAGGTGTAACAATAATAACTAAGGTTGTGAACATAATATCTTCTACCGAGTAATCCAACAAGCATCAACTACAAGATGTAATCAACACAACTAGTAACCCACACATACCAATGTGAGGTTTTGAGACAATGATTGAATACAAGAGATGAACTAGGGTTGGAGATGAGATGGTAGTGGTGAAGATGTTGATGAAGATTGGTCCTCCACGAAGGAGGAAGCGTTGGTGATGATGATGTCTTCGATTTCCTCCTCCCGGAGGGAAGTTTCCCCGACAGAATCTCTATGTCGGAGAGCAAAAGGGCCTCTGCCCAGGTTTCCGACTCGAGACAGCGGCGCTTCGCCCCGAAAGATGACTTATAATTTTTGATAGGGTAAAACACATCATATAGGAGAAAATGGTCGCCAGAGGAACAACATGGTGCCTACAAGCCATCAGGGCACGACCTGGGGGCACCTTGTTGGCTTGTGGCCAGCTGGTAGCCCCTCTCCGGTAATATCTTTGGCCGATAAATTCTTACATATTCTAGAAAAAATCTCCGTAAAGTTTCAAGTCATTTGGAGCAAGTTGATTTTTCTACCTTTTTCTCGGTTTCCCGATCCAAAATTCCAGTTTCTAGATATTTCCCTCTTAGTGATGTTCCTTGCATATTCACACAGAAAGATCATAAGAATTGTACGATAATAAGGGATAATGGACATGATTAACATAAATATTAATCATAATTCATGACGCAAAATGGGCTCATCAACTCGCACAAGCTTAGATCTTTCTTGTACTCAAGCGTAAGCCAAGCTCGAAGATAATGACCACATGATTTGAGAGAGAGGTGTCGATAAAAACAGAATACGAGCATGAGAGCATCATGAATATTAGCATATCAGCAAGTATTTTATCATATAACTTCCGATAAACAAGTAACAATCCATTCACAACTATTGTAGTACGAAGCATAAACCTTATTGACAATCAACACACTATATTCTCAGTCGTTGGGATAATCATAATTAAGAGGAGAGTCTATATAAGAGCTTTTTTTTTGGCAAGTCCACTTAATCAACTATCATTTAGTCTTCTATGATTGCTCATGCTCAAGGCATATTTTTGGAGCTCATGTTTCCATAGGACACATAGGAAGATAGGGGCTTAAATGATTTTACATCCAACTTATTTACCTCAAGGATAATGTCAAAAATAATAAATCATGATCATCTACATACACTTGGGTATATAAATATGAATCTTTCCTCAACACATGATGCTTGCCACTATATAATTAATAGACACGGAGAGGAATAAACTTTATTGACTCGAGCCCACGATTGAACTCCTGAAGATAAAAGATAGGCCCTTGACAGAGGGAAGCAGAGGTTTTCATGCGCTTTTAACTTTTGGATGTGGAAACTCTTAATGCAAAGGAACGTCACTTTGTATTGCCCCTTATGATAGCAAACATTATTATGCACTCTGTTGCTTTTATTTCTTTGGCATCACAAGATCGTACAAAGCTTATTTTCCCTTGGAATAAAAGATCATACATATTTAGGAGAAATTTTTATTGCTTGATGCACTAATGACAACTTACTTGAAGGATCTTACTCAATCCATAGGTAGGTATGGTGGACTCTCATGGCAAGAAACTAGGTCTCAGGGTTGAGGATACACAAGTAGTATCTCTACTTAGTGCAAAAATTTTGTGCTAGCAAAGGATCTAAAGCAAGCATCACATGTTTAAGGTGTTGGAATTATGCCCTAGATGCAATGATAAATAAGTTATTATTATAATTCCTGTATCAAGATAATCGTTTATTATCCATGCAATAAATGTGTTGAATGAAGACTTGGATACATGTGTGGATACATAGACAAAACACTGTCCCGAGCAAGCCTCTAGTTGGCTAGCCAGTTGATCAAGGATATGCAAGGTCTTCTGACTATCTACAAGGTGTTGTTGCTTGCTAACTGGATCACATCATTGGGTGAATCATGTGATGGACTAGACCCAAACTAATGAACGTAGCATGTTGATCGTGTCATTTTGTTGCTACTGTTTTCTGCGTGTCAAGTATTTATTCCTATGACCATGAGATCATATAACTCACTGGCACCGGAGGAATACCTTGTGTGTATCAAACGTCACAACGTAACTGTGTGACTATAAAGATGCTCTACACGTATCTCCGAAGGTGCCCGTTGAGTTAGTATGGATCAAGACTGGGATTTGTCACTCCGTGTGACAGAGAGGTATCTCGGGGCCCACCCGGTAATACAACTTCACACACAAGCCTTGCAAGCAATGTGACTTAGTGTAAGTCACGGGATCTTGAATTATGGAACGAGTAAAGAGACTTGTCGGTAAACGAGATTGAAATAGGTATGTGGATACTGACGATCAAATCTCGGGCAAGTAACATACCGAAGGACAAAGGGAAAGACATACGGTATTATATGAATCCTTGGCACTGAGGTTCAATCGATAAGATCTTCGTAGAATATGTAGGATCCAATATGGGCATCCAGGTCCCGCTGTTGGGTATTGACCGAGGAGTCCCTTGGGTCATGTCTACATAGTTCTCGAACCCGCAGGGTGTGCATGCTTAAGGTTCAACAATGTTTTATGCGTATTTGAGTTATATTGTTGGTTACCGAATGTTGTTTGGAGTCCCGGATGAGATCACGGATGTCACGAGGGTTTCCGGAATGGTCCGGAAACGAAGATTGATATATAGGATGACCTCATTCGATTACCGGAAAGTTTGTTGACATTACCGGGATTGACGAATGGGTTCTCGATGTTCACTAGGGGGGGGGGGGGAGGGGGGGGGGCAGCCCACCCGGTGGAAGCCCATAGGCCTTAGGGGTGCCGCACCAACCCTTAGTGGGCTGGTGGGACAGCCCAAGAGGCCCTATGCGCAGGAGATAGAAAAAATCACACAGAAAGAAAAAAAGGGGGAAGTGGGAAGGTAGAGAAGGACTCCACCTTCCAATTCTAGTTGGACTAGGATTGGAGGAGGACTCCTCCTGCCCCCCTTCGGCCGACCCCTTGAGGCTCCCTTGAGCCTCGAGGCAGGTCCCTCCCCCTCCCTCCTATATATACTGAGGTATTAGGGCTGATTTGAGACTACTTTGCCATGACAACCCCACCACATACCTCCACGGTTTTTCCTCTAGATCGTATTTCTACGGAGCTCGGGCGGAGCCCTGCTGAGATAGATCACCACCAACCTCCGGAGCACCGTCACGCTGCTGGAGAACTCATCTACCTCTCCGTCTCTCTTGATGGATCAAGAAGGCCGAGATCATCGTCGAGCTATACGTGTGCTGAATGCGGAGGTGCCGTCCGTCGGCCCTAGATCGGAGCGCATCGTGGGATAGATCGCGAGACGGTTCATGGGACGGTTCACGGGGCGGATCGAGGGACGTGAGGACGTTCCACTACATCAACCGCGTTTCTTAACGTTTCCTGCTGTGCGATCTACAAGGGTACGCAGATCGGAAATCCCCTCTCGTAGATGGACATCACCACCATAGGTCTTCGTGCGCGTAGATGGACATCACCATGATAGGTCTTCGTGCGCGTAGATGTCATCTACAAGGGTTTTTGTTTCCCATGCGACGTTCCCCAACAGTGGCATCATGAGCTAGGTTCATGCGTAGATGTCATCTTGAGTAGAACACAAAAGTTTTTGTGGGCGGTGATGTGCGATTTGCAGCCCTCCTTAGTCTTTTCTTGATTCCGCGGTATTGTTGGATCGAAGCGGCTCGGACCAACATTACTTGTACGCTTACGAGAGACTAGTTTCATCGCTACGAGCAACCCCGTTGCTCAAAGATGACTGGCGAGTGTCGGTTTCTCCAAGTTTAGTTGAATCGGATTTGACCGAGGAGGTCATTGGAGAGAGGTTAAATAGCAATTCATACATCCCCGTTGTGGTGTTTGCGTAAGTAAGATATGATCCTACTAGATACCCATGGCAACCACGTAAAACATGCAACAACAATTAGAAGACGTCTAACTTGTTTTTGCAGGGTATGCTTGGGATGTGATATGGACGACGATGTGATGTGATATATTGGATGTATGAGATGATCATGTTGTAATAGTTAATATCGACTTGCACGTCGATGGTACGGCCGCCGGCAGGAGCCATAGGTTTGTCTTTAAACTAATGTTCATGCTTGCAGGTGCGTTTACTATATTGCTAGGACGTAGCTTTAGTAGTAATAGCATGAGTAGCACGACAACCCCGATGGCGACACGTTGATGGAGATCATGGTGTGGCGTCGGTGACAAGAAGATCGTGCCGGTGCTTTGGTGATGGAGATCAAGAAGCACATTATGATGGCCATATCATGTCAGTTATGAATTGCATGTGATGTTAATCCTTTTATGCACCTTATTTTTCTTAGAACGACGGTAGCATTATGAGGTGATCTCTCACTAAAATTTCAAGACGAAATTGTGTTCTCCCCGACTGTGCACCGTTGCTACAGCTCATCGTTTTGAGACACCACGTGATGATCGGGTGTGATAGACTCAACGTTCACATACAACGGGTGCAAAACAGTTGCACACGCGGAGCACTCGGGTTAAGCTTGACGAGCCTAGCATGTGCAGACATGGCCTCGGAACACATTTGACCGCAAGGTCGATCATGAATCATATAGTTGACATGATTAGCATAGGGATGCTTACCACTGAAACTATCCTCAATTCACGTGATGATCGTACTTGAGCTAGTGGAATTGGATCATGAACCACTCAAATGACTAGAGAGATGTACTTTTTGAGTGGGAGTTTAGCAAGTAATTTGATTAGTTAAACTCTAATTGTCTTGAACATAGTCTAAGTCCACTTTGAAAATATTTGTGTTGTAGATCAATGGCTCACGCGACAGTCACCCGGAATTTTAATACGTTCCTAGAGAAAGCTAAGTTGAAAGATGATGGAAGCAATTTTGTAGACTGGGCTCGTAATCTTAAGTTGCTCCTGTAGGCTGGGAAGAAGGATTATGTCCTTAATGCTGCGCTAGGAGATGAACCACCCGCCGCGGCTGACCAAGATGCTAAGAACGCTTGGTTAGCACACAAGGAGGACTACTCAGTAGTTCAATGCGCAGTCTTGTATGGCTTAGGACTTCAACGTCGCTTTGAGCATCATGGAGCATATGAGATGTTCCAGGAGTTGAAGTTTATCTTTCAGAAGAATGCCCGGATCGAGAGGTATGAGACCTCTGATAAATTTTATGCTTGCAAGATGGAGGAGAATTCGTCTGTCAGTGAACATGTGCTCAAAATGTCTAGGTACTCAAACCATCTGGCTGAGGTGGGGATTGAACTCCCGCAAGAGGCTATCACTGACAAAATTCTTCAATCACTGCCACCAAGCTATAAGGGCTTTCTGTTGAATTGTAACATGCAAGGGAAGAACAAGTCAGCCAACGAGTTATTCGCGATGCTGAAAGTCGCAGAGTCAGAACTCCGTAAAGAGCATCAAGTGTTGATGGTGAATAAGACCACTAGTTTCAAGAGAAACGGCAAAGTAAAGAAGGCTAATTCAAAGAAGAGCGGCAAGCCTGTTGCCAATCCGACGAAGAAACCCAAAGCTGGACCTAAGCCTGAAACGGAGTGCTATTATTGCAAGGGTATGGGTTACTAGAAGCGCAACTGCCCCAAGTATTTGGCTGATAAGAAGGCGACCAAAGAAAAATCAGGTATATTTGATATACATGTTATTGATGTGTACTTAACCAGCTCCCGTAGTAGTGCTTGGGTATTCGATACTGGTTCTGTTGCTCATATTTGCAACTCGAAACAGGAACTGCGGAATAAGCGAAGGCTGGCGAAGGATGAAGTGACGATGCACGTGGGAAATGGTTCCAAGGTTGATGCAATCTCCGTAGGCATAGTTTCACTTCAGTTACCATCAGGATTAGATATGAACTTACATAAATGTTATTTAGTGCATGCATTAAGCATGAACATTATATATGGATCTTGTTTATTGCAAGACGGTTACTCGTTTAAGTCAGAGAATAATGGTTGTTCTATTTGTATGAGTAATATCTTTTATGATCATGCACCCAGTGTGAGAGGATTGTTCATATTGAATCTTGATAGTGATAATACACATATACATAACATTGAGGCCAAAAGAGTTAGAGTTAACAATGATAGCGCCATGTTTTTATGGCACTGCCGCTTAGGTCATATTGGTGTAAAGCGCATGAAGAAACCCCATACCGATGGACTTTTGGGGTCACTTCACTTTGATTCACTTGACACGTGCGAACCATGCCTCATGGGCAAGATGACTAAAACTCCGTTCTCCGGAACAATGGAGCGTGCAAGTGACTTGTTGGAAATCATACATACCGATGTTTGTGGTCCGATGAGTGTGGAGACATGCGGCGGATATCGTTATTTTCTCACCTTCACTGACGATTTGAGTAGATATGGTTATGTCTACTTGATGAAGCACAAGTCTGAAACATTTGAAAAGTTCAAAGAATTTCAGAGTGAAGTCGAAAATCATCGTAACAAGAAGATCAAGTTCCTAAGGTCTAATCGTGGGGGTGAATATCTGAGTTTCGAGTTTGGTGCTCACTTAAGACAATGTGGAATTATTTCACAGTTGTCACCGCCTGGAACACCACAGTGTAATGGTGTGTCCGAACGTCGTAATCGTACTTTATTAGAGATGGTGCGATCTATGATGTCTCTTACCGATTTGCCGTTATCGTTTTGGGGTTATGCATTAGAAACAAGTGCATTCACTTTAAATAGGGCACCATCAAAATCCGTTGAGACGACACCATACGAACTGTGGTATGGCAAAAGACCAAAGTTGTCGTTTCTTAAAGTTTGTGGATGTGATGCTTATGTCAAAAAGCTTCACCCTGAAAAGCTGGAACCCAAAGCGGAAAAGTGTGTCTTCATAGGCTACCCAAAAGAGACAGTTGGGTATACCGTCTATCTCAAATCCAAGGGCAAAGTGTTTGTTGCTAAGAACAGAGCTTTTCTCGAGAAGGAGTTTCTCTCGAGAGAATTGAGTGGGAGGAAGATAGAACTTGATGAGGTTGTCGAACCTCTCATCCCTCTGGATGGTGGCGCAGGGCAAGGGGAAACCCCTGTCGTTGCGACGCCGGCTGAGGAGGAAGTTAATGAAGATGATCATGAAACTCCGGATCAAGTTCCTATCGGACCTCGCAGGTCGACGAGACCGCGTACTGCTCCAGAGTGGTACGGTAATCCCGTCTTATCAATTATGTTGTTGGACAACAATGAACCTGCGAATTATGAAGAAGCAATGGTGGGCCCGGATTCCAACAAATGGGTGGAGGCCATGAAGTCCGAGATAGGATCTATGTATGAAAACAAAGTGTGGACTTTGGAAGTACTACCTGAAGGCCGCAAGGCTATTCAGAACAAATGGATCTTTAAGAAGAAGACGGACGCTGACGGTAATGTGACCGTTTATAAAGCCCGACTTGTGGCAAAGGCTTTTTCACAAGTTCAAGGAATTGACTACGATGAAACATTCTCACCTGTAGCGATGCTTAAGTCCGTCCGAATCATGATACCAACAGCTGCATTTTTCGATTATGAAATCTGGCAGATGGATGTCAAAACGGCGTTCCTTAACGGTTTCCTTAAGGAAGAGTTGTATATGATGCAACCTGAAGGTTTTTGTCGATCCTAAAAATGCTAACAAAGTGTGCAAGCTCCAGCGATCCATTTATGGACTGGTGCAAGCATCTCGGAGTTGGAATAAACACTTTGATGAGGTGATCAAAGCATTTGGGTTTATACAGGTGGTTGGAGAATCCTGTATTTACAAGAAAGTGAGTGGGAGCTCTGTGGCGTTTCTAATATTCTATGTGGATGACATATTGCTGATTGGAAACAACGTGGAGCTTTTGGAGAGCATAAAAGGTTACTTGAATAAAAGTTTCTCTATGAAGAACCTAGGAGAAGCTGCTTACATTCTAGTCATTAAGATCTATAGGGATAGATCGAAACGCCTGGTAGGACTTTCGCAAAGCACATACCTTGATAAAATTTTGAAGAAGTTCAAAATGGATGAGTCCAAGAAAGGGTTCTTGCCAGTATTAAAAGGTATAAAATTGAGGAAGACTCAGTTCCCAACAACTGAGGAAGATAGAAAGACAATGAGTTTCGTCCCCTACGCTTCAGCCGTAGGTTCTATCATGTATGCAATGCTGTGCACTAGACCGGACATTAGCCTGGCCATAAGTATGGCAGACAGGTTCCACAGTAATCCAGGAGTGGATCACTGGACGGCGGTCAAGAATATCCTGAAGTACCTGAAAAGGACTAAGGAGATGTTTCTCGTATATGGAGGTGACAAAGAGCTCGCCGTAAAAGGTTACATTGATGCAAGCTTTGACACAGATCTCGACGACTCTAAGTCGTAGACCGGATATGTATTTATTCTTAATGGGGGTGCGGTAAGCTGGTGCAGTTCCAAGCAAAGCGTCGTAGCTGATTCTACATGTGAAGCAGAGTACATGGCCGCCTGGAGGCAGCTAAGGAGGGTGTCTGGATGAAGTAGTTCATGAGGATCTTGGAGTAGTGCCGAGCGCACTGAACCCAATAACCCTGTTTTGTGACAACACGGGTGCCATTGCCTTAGCAAAGGAACCACGGTTTCACAAGAAGACCAGACACATCAAACGTCGCTTCAACATCATCCGCGAGTACGTCGAGGAGGAGGACATGAATATCTGCAAAGTGCACACGAATCTGAATGTGGCAGACCCGCTGACTAAACCTCTTCCACGGGCAAAGCATGATCAACACCAGAACTGTATGGGTGTTAGATTTATTACAATGTAATTCACATGACGATGTGAGCGCTAGGTTATTCACTCTAGTGCAAGTGGGAGACCGTGGGAATTATGCCCTAGAGGCAATGATAAATAAGTTATTATTATAATTCTTGTATCAAGATAATCGTTTATTATCCATGTTATAATTGTGTTGAATGAAGACTTAGATACATGTGTGGATACATAGAAAAAACACTGTCCCTAGCAAGCCTCTAGTTGGCTAGCCAGTTGATCAAGGATAGTCAAGGTCTTCTGACTATGTACAAGGTATTGTTGCTTGATAACTGGATCACATCATTGGGTAAATCATGTGATGGACTAGACCCAAACTAATGAACGTAGTGTTGGGGAACGTCGCATGGGAAACAAAAAATTTCCTACGCGCACGAAGACCTATCATGGTGATGTCCATCTACGAGAGGGGATGAGTGATCTACGTACCCTTGTAGACCGTACAGCAGAAGTGTTAGAGAACGCGGTTGATGTAGTGGAATGTCCTCACGTCCCTCGATCCGCCCCGCAAATAATCCCGCGATCAGTCCCACGATCTAGTACCGAACGGACATCACCTCCGCGTTCAGCACACGTACAGCTCGACGATGATCTCGGCCTTCTTGATCCAGCAAGAGAGACGGAGAGGTAGAAGAGTTCTCCGGCAGCGTGATGGCACTCCGGAGGTTGGTGATGACCTTGTCTCAGCAGGGCTCCGCCCGAGCTCCGCAGAAACGCGATCTAGAGGAAAAACCGTGGAGGTATGTGGTCGGGCTGCCGTGGAAAAGTCGTCTCAAATCAGCCCTAAAACCTCCGTATATATAGGTGGGAGGGAGGGGGCCTTGCCTTGGGGCTCAAGGAGCCCCAAGGGGGTCGGCCGAGCCAAGGGGGAGGACTGTCCCCCCCCCCAAACCGAGTTGGACTAGGTTTGGTGGGAGGGAGTCCCCCTTCCTTCCCACCTCCTCCTTTTTTTTTTCTCTCTTGATTTTCTTCTCCTTGGCGCATAGGGCACTTGTGGGCTGTCCCACCAGCCCACTAAGGGCTGGTGTGTCTCCCCAAAGGCCTATGGGCTTCGCCGGGGTGGGTTGCCCCCCCCCCCCCGTGAACTCCCAGAACCCATTCGTCATTCCCGGTACATTCCCGGTAACTCCGAAAACCTTCCGGTAATCAAATGAGGTCATCCTATATATCAATCTTCATTTCCGGACCATTCCGGAAACCCTCGTGACGTCCGAGATCTCATCCGGGACTCCGAACAACATTCGGTAACCAACCATGTAACTCAAATACGCATAAAACAACGTCGAACCTTAAGTGTGCAGACCCTGCGGGTTCGAGAACTATGTAGATATGACCCGAGAGACTCCTCGGTCAATATCCAATAGCGGGACCTGGATGCCCATATTGGATCCTACATATTCTACGAAGATCTTATCGTTTGAACCTCAGTGCCAAGGATTCGTATAATCCCGTATGTCATTCCCTTTGTCCTTCGGTATGTTACTTGCCCGAGATTCGATCGTCAGTATCCGCATACCTATTTCAGTCTCGTTTACCGGCAAGTCTCTTTACTCGTTCCGTAATACAAGATCCCGCAACTTACACTAAGTTACATTGCTTGCAAGGCTTGTGTGTGATGTTGTATTATCGAGTGGGCCCCGAGATACCTCTCCGTCACACGGAGTGACAAATCCCAGTCTTGATCCATACTAACTCAACTAACACCTTCGGAGATACCTGTAGAGCATCTTTATAGTCACCCAGTTACATTGTGACGTTTGATACACACAAAGAATTCCTTCGGTGTCAGTGAGTTATATGATCTCATGGTCATAGGAATAAATACTTGACACGCAGAAAACAGTAGCAACAAAATGACACGATCAACATGCTACGTCTATTAGTTTGGGTCTAGTCCATCACGTGATTCTCCCAATGACGTGATCCAGTTATCAAGAAACAACACCTTGTTCATAATCAGAAGACACTGACTATCATCGATCAACTGGCTAGCCAACTAGAGGCATGCTAGGGACGGTGTTTTGTCTATGTATCCACACATGTAAATGAGTCTTCATTCAATACAATTATAACATGGATAATAAACTATTATCTTGATACAGGAATTATAATAATAACCATATTTATTATTGCCTCTAGGGCATAATTCCAACAGTCTCCCACTTGCACTAGAGTCAATAATCCAGCCCTCACATCACCATGTGAATTACATTGTAATAAATCTAACACCCATACAGTTCTGTTGTCGATCATGTTTTGGCCGTGGAAGAGGTTTAGTCAGCGGGTCTGCTACATTCAGATCCGTGTGCACTTTGCATATATTTACGTCCTCTTCCTCGACGTAGTCGCGGATGAGGTTGAAGCGTCGTTTGATGTGTCTGGTCTTCTTGTGAAACCGTGGTTCCTTTGCTAAGGCAATGGCACCCGTGTTGTCACAGAACAAGGTTATTGGATCCAGTGCACTTGGCACTACTCCAAGATCCGTCATGAACTGCTTCATCCAGACACCCTCCTTAGCCGCCTCCGAGGCAGCCATGTACTCTGCTTCACATGTAGAATCTGCTACGATGCTTTGCTTGGAACTGCACCAGCTTACTGCACCCCCATTAAGAATAAATACGTATCCGGTTTGCGACTTAGAGTCGTCCGGATCTGTGTCAAAGCTTGCATCGACGTAACCTGTTACGGCGAGCTCTTCGTCACCTCCATACACGAGAAACATCTCCTTAGTCCTTTTCAGGTACTTCAGGATATTCTTGACCGCTGTCCAGTGATCCACTCCTGGATTACTCTGGAACCTACCTGCCATACTTATGGCCAGGCTAACATCCGGTCTAGTGCACAACATCGCATACATGATAGAACCTATGGCTGAAGCATAGGGAACGGAGCGCATATGCTCTCTATCTTCATCAGTTGCTGGGCACTGAGTCTTAATCAATCTCGTACCTTGTAAAACTGGCAAGAACCCTTTCTTGGACTGTTCCATTTTGAACCTCTTCAAAACTTTATCAAGGTATGTGCTTTGTGAAAGTCCTATCAGGCGTTTTGATCTATCCCTATAGATCTTAATGCCTAGAACGTAAGCAGCTTCTCCTAGGTCCTTCATAGAGAAACTTTTATTCAAGTAACCTTTTATGCTCTCCAAAAGCTCTACGTTGTTTCCAATCAGTAATATGTCATCCACATATAATATTAGAAACGCCACAGAGCTCCCACTCACTTTCTTGTAAATACAGGATTCTCCAACCACTTGTATAAACCCAAATGCTTTGATCACCTCATCAAAGCGTCCGTTCCAACTCCGAGATGCTTGCACCAGTCCATAAATGGATCGCTGGAGTTTGCACACCTTGTCAGCATTTTTAGGATCGACAAAACCTTCGGGTTGCATCATATACAACTCTTCCTTAAGGAAACCGTTAAGGAACGCCGTTTTGACATCCATCTGCCAGATTTCATAATCGAAAAATGCAGCTATTGCTAACATGATTCTGACGGACTTAAGCATCGCTACGGGTGAGAAAGTCTCATCGTAGTCAACTCCTGGAACTTGTGAAAAACCCTTTGCCACAAGTCGAGCTTTATAAACGGTCACATTGCCGTCAGCGTCCGTCTTCTTCTTAAAGATCCATTTGTTCTGAATAGCCTTGAGGCCCTCAGGTAGTATCTCCAAAGTCCACACTTTGTTCTCATACATGGATCCTATCTCAGACTTCATGGCTTCTAGCCATTTGTTGGAATCTGGGCCCACCATTGCTTCTTCATAATTTGCAGGTTCATTGTTGTCTAACAACATGATTGAGAAGACGGGATTACCGTACCACTCTGGAGCAGCGCGTGATCTCGTCGACCTGCGTGGTTCAACAGACACTTGAACTGGAGTTTCATGATCACCATCATTAACTTCCTCCTCAACCGGCGTTGCAACGACAGAGGTTTCCCCTTGCCCTGCGCCACCATCCAGAGGGATGAGAGGTTCGACAACCTCGTCAAGTTCTATCTTCCTCCCACTCAATTCTCTCGAGAGAAACTCCTTCTCGAGAAAAGCTCCGTTCTTAGCAACAAACACTTGGCCCTCGGATTTGAAATAGAAGGTGTACCCAACTGTCTCTTTTGGGTAACCTATGAAGACGCACTTTTCCGCTTTGGGTTCCAGCTTTTCAGGCTGAAGCTTTTTGACATAATCATCACATCCCCAAACTTTAAGAAACGACAACTTTGGCCTTTTGCCATACCACAGTTCGTATGGTGTCGTCTCAACGGATTTTGATGGTGCCCTATTTAAAGTGAATGCAAATGTTTCTAATGCATAACCCCAAAAAGATAACGGCAAATCAGTAAGAGACATCATAGATCGCACCATCTCTAACAAAGTACGATTACGACGTTCGGACACACCATTACGCTGTGGTGTTCCAGGCGGTGTTAACTGTGAAACAATTCCACATTGTCTTAAGTGAGCACCAAACTCGAAACTGAGATATTCACCCCCACGATTAGAACGTAGGAACTTGATCTTCTTGTTACGATGATTTTCCACTTCACTCTGAAATTGCTTGAACTTTTCAAATGTCTCAGACTTGTGCTTCATCAAGTAGACATAACCATATCTACTTAAATCGTCAGTGAAGGTGAGAAAATAACGATATCCGCCGCGTGCCTCCACGCTCATTGGACCACACACATCGGTATGTATGATTTCCAACAAGTCACTTGCACGCTCCATTGTTCCGGAGAACGGAGTTTTAGTCATCTTGCCCATGAGGCATGGTTCGCACGTGTCAAGTGAATCAAAATCAAGTGACTCCAAAAGTCCATCAGCATGGAGTTTCTTCATGCGCTTTACACCAATATGACCCAAGCGGCAGTGCCACAAAAATATGGCGCTATCATTGTTTACTCTAACTCTTTTGGTCTCAATGTTATGTATATGCGTATCGCTATCAAGATTCAATATGAACAATCCTCTCACATTCGGTGCATGACCATAAAAGATATTACTCATAGAAGTAGAACAACCATTATTCTCAGACTTAAAAGAGTAACCGTCTCGCAATAAACAAGATCCAGAGATAATGTTCATGCTCAACGCAGGCACTAAATAACAACGATTTAAGTTCATCACTAATCCCGATGGTAGCTGAAGTGAAACTGTGCCGACGGCGATTGCATCAACCTTGGAACCATATCCTACGCGCATCGTCACTTCGTCTTTCGCCAGCCTTCATCTATTCCGCAATTCCTGCTTCGAGTTGCAAATGTGAGCAACAGAACCGGTATCATATACCCAGGCACTACCACGAGAGCCGGTTAAGTACACATCAATAACATGTATATCAAATATACCTGATTTTTCTTTGCCCGCCTTCTTATCTGCAGATACTTGGGGCAATTGCGCTTCCAGTGACCCATACCCTTGCAATAGAAACACTCCGTTTCAGGCTTAGGTCCAGCTTTGGGTTTCTTCGGCGGATTGGCAACAGGCTTGCCACTCTTCTTCGAATTGCCCTTCTTGCCTTTTCCGTTTCTCTTGAAACTAGTGGTCTTATTCACCATCAACACTTGATGCTCTTTGCGGAGTTCAGACTCTGCGACTTTCAACATCGCAAACAACTCGCTGGGAGACTTGTTCATCCCTTGCATGTTGTAGTTCAACACAAAGCCTTTGTAGCTTGGCGGCAGTGATTGAAGGATTCTGTCAGTGATAGCTTCTTGCGGGAGTTCAATCCCCAGTTCAGCTAGACGGTTTGAGTACCCAGACATTTTGAGCACATGTTCACTGACAGACGAGTTTTCCTCCATCTTGCAAGCATATAATTTATCGGAGGTCTCATACCTCTCGATCCGGGCGTTCTTCTGAAAGATAAACTCCAACTCCTGGAACATCTCAAATGCTCCATGACGCTCAAAGCGACGTTGAAGTCCCGGTTCTAAGCCATATAAGACTGCACATTGAACTATTGAGTAGTCCTCCTTACGTGCTAACCAAGCGTTCTTAACATCCCGATCAGCCGTAGTGGGTGGTTCATCTCCTAGCGCAGCATTAAGGACATAATCCTTCTTCCCAGCTTGTAAGATTAGCTTAAGATTACGAGCCCAGTCTACAAAGTTGCTTCCATCATCTTTCAACTTAGCTTTCTCTAGGAACGTATTAAAATTCAGGATGACTGTCGCGTGAGCCATGATCTACAACACAAATATATTCAAAGTGGACTTAGACTATGTTCAAGATAATTAGAGTTCAACTTAATCAAATTATATGCTAAACTCCCACTCAAAAAGTACATCTCTCTAGTCATTTGAGTGGTTCATGATCCACTTACACTATCCCAAGTCCGATCATCACGTGAGTTGAGTATAGTTTCAGTGGTAAGCATCCCTATGCTAATCATATCAACTATATGATTCATGATCGACCTTTCGGTCTCATGTGTTCCGAGGCCATGTCTGCACATGCTAGTCTCGTCAAGCTTAACCCGAGTGTTCCGCGTGCGCAACTGTTTTGCACCCGTTGTATGTGAACGTTGAGTCTATCACACCCGATCATCACGTGGTGTCTCGAAACGACGAACTGTAGCAACGGTGCACAGTCGGGGAGAACACAATTTCGTCTTGAAATTTTAGTGAGAGATCACCTCATAATGCTACCGTCGTTCTAAGCAAAATAAGGTGCATAAAAGGATTAACATCACATGCAATTCATAAGTGACATGATATGGCCATCATCACGTGCTTCTTGATCTCCATCACCAAAGCACCGGCACGATCTTCTTGTCACCGGCGCCACACCATGATCATCCATCAACGTGTTGCCATCGGGGTTGTCATGCTACTTATGCTATTACTACTAAAGCTACATCCTAGCAAAATAGTAAACGCATCTGCAAGCACAAACGTTAGTATAAAGACAACCCTATGGCTCCTGCCGGTTGCCGTACCATCGACGTGCAAGTCGATATTTCTATTACAACATGATCATCTCATACATCCAATATATCACATCACATCGTTGGCCATATCACATCACAATCATACCCTGCAAAAACAAGTTAGACGTCCTCTAATTTTGTTGTTGCATGTTTTACGTGGTGACCAAGGGTATCTAGTAGGATCGCATCTTACTTACGCAAACACCACAACGGAGATATATGAGTTGCTATTTAATCTCATCCAAGGACCTCCTCGGTCAAATCCGATTCAACTAAAGTTGGAGAAACCGACACTTGCCAGTCATCTTTGAGCAAAGGGGGTTACTCGTGACGATGAAACCAGTCTCTCGTAAGCGTACGAGTAATGTCGGTCCAAGCCGCTTCAATCCAACAATACCGCGGAATCAAGAAAAGACTAAGGAGGGCAGCAAAACGCACATCACCGCCCACAAAAAATTTTGTGTTCTACTCGAGAAGACATCTACGCATGAACCTAGCTCATGATGCCACTGTTGGGGAACGTCGCATGGGAAACAAAAATTTTCCTACGCGCACGAAGACCTATCATGGTGATGTCCATCTACGAGAGGGGATGAGTGATCTACGTACCCTTGTAGACCGTACAGCAGAAGCGTTAGAGAACGCGGTTGATGTAGTGGAACGTCCTCACGTCCCTCGATCCGCCCCGCGAACAATCCCGCGATCAGTCCCACGATCTAGTACCAAACGGACAGCACCTCCGCGTTCAGCACACGTACAGCTCGACGATGATCTCGGCCTTCTTGATCCAGAAAGAGAGACAGAGAGGTAGAAGAGTTCTCCGGCAGCGTGATGGCGCTCCGGAGGTTGGTGATGACCTTGTCTCAGCAGGGCTCCGCCCGAGCTCCGCAGAAACGCGATCTAGAGGAAAAACCGTGGAGGTATGTGGTCGGGCTGCCGTGGAAAAGTCGTCTCAAATCAGCCCTAAAACCTCCGTATATATAGGTGGGAGGGAGGGGGCCTTGCCTTGGGGCTCAAGGAGCCCCAAGGGGGTCGGCCGAGCCAAGGGGGAGGACTCTCCCCCCCAAACCGAGTTGGACTAGGTTTGGTGGGAGGGAGTCCCCCTTCCTTCCCACCTCCTCCTTTTTTTTCTTTCTCTCTTGATTTTCTTCTCCTTGGCGCATAGGGCACTTGTGGGCTGTCCCACCAGCCCACTAAGGGCTGGTGTGTCTCCCCAAAGGCCTATGTTCTTCCCCGGGGTGGGTTGCCCCCCCCCCGGTGAACTCCCGGAACCCATTCGTCATTCCCGGTACATTCCCGGTAACTCCGAAAACCTTCCGGTAATCAAATGAGGTCATCCTATATATCAATCTTCGTTTACGGACCATTCCGGAAACCCTCGTGACGTCCGAGATCTCATCCGGGACTCCGAACAACATTCGGTAACCAACCATATAACTCAAATACGCATAAAACAATGTCGAACCTTAAGTGTGCAGACCCTGCGGGTTCGAGAACTATGTAGATATGACCCGAGAGACTCCTCGGTCAATATCCAATAGCGGGACCTGGATGCCCATATTGGATCCTACATATTCTACGAAGATCTTATTGTTTGAACCTCAGTGCCAAGGATTCGTATAATCCCGTATGTCATTCCCTTTGTCCTTCGGTATGTTACTTGCCCGAGATTCGATCGTTAGTATCCGCATACCTATTTCAGTCTCGTTTACCGGCAAGTCTCTTTACTCGTTCCGTAATACAAGATCCCGCAACTTACACTAAGTTACATTGCTTGCAAGGCTTGTGTGTGATGTTGTATTACCGAGTGGGCCCCGAGATACCTCTCTGTCACACGGAGTGACAAATCCCAGTCTTGATCCATACTAACTCAACTAACACCTTCGGAGATACCTGTAGAGCATCTTTATAGTCACCCAGTTACATTGTGACGTTTGATACACAAAAAGCATTCCTCCGGTGTCAGTGAGTTATATGATCTCATGGTCATAGGAATAAATACTTGACACGCAGAAAACAGTAGCAACAAAATGACACGATCAACATGCTACGTCTATTAGTTTGGGTCTAGTCCATCACGTGATTCTCCCAATGACGTGATCCAGTTATCAAGCAACAACACCTTGTTCATAATCATAAGACACTGACTATCATCGATCAACTGGCTAGCCAACTAGAGGCATGCTAGGGACGGTGTTTTGTCTATGTATCCACACATGTAAATGAGTCTTCATTCAATACAATTATAGCATGGATAATAAACTATTATCTTGATACAGGAATTATAATAATAACCATATTTATTATTGCCTCTAGGGCATAATTCCAACACGTAGCATGTTGATCGTGTCATTTTGTTGCTACTGTTTTCTGCGTGTCAAGTATTTATTCCTATGACCATGAGATCATATAACTCACTGGCACCGGAGGAATACCATGTGTGTATCAAACGTCACAACGTAACTGGGTGACTATAAAGATGCTCTACAGGTATCTCCGAAGGTGCCGGATTAGTTAGTATGGATCAAGATTGGAATTTGTCACTCCGTGGGACGGAGAGATATCTCGGGGCCCACTCGGTAATACAACATCACACACAAGCCTTGCAAGCAATGTGACTTAGTGTAAGTCATGGGATCTTGTATTACGGAACGAGTAAAGTGACTTGCTGGTAAACGAGATTGAAATACGTATGCGGATACTGACGATCGAATCTCGGGCAAGTAACATACCGAAGGACAAAGGGAATGACATACGGGATTATATGAATCCTTGGCACTAAGCTTCAATCGATAAGTCTTCGTAGAATATGTAGGATCCAATATGGGCATCCAGGTCCCTCTGTTGGGTATTGACCAAGGAGTCCCTCGGGTCATGTCTACATAGTTCCCGAACCCGCAGGGTCTGCACGCTTAAGGTTCGACGATGTTTTCTGCGTATTTGAGTTATATGGTTGGTTACCAAATGTTGTTCAGAGTCCCGTATGAGATCACGGACGTCACGAGGGTTTCCGGAATGGTCCGAAAACAAAGATTGATATATAGGATGACCTCATTTGATTACCGAAAAGTTTCCAGACATTACCGGGAATGTACCGGGAGTGACGAATGGGTTCCGGATGTTCACCGGGGGGGAGGGGCAGCCCACCCGGGGGAAGCCCATAGCCTTAGGGGTGCCGCACCAGCCCTTAGTGGGATGGTGGGACAGCCCAAGAGGCCCTATGCACAGGAGATAGAAAAAATCAAAGAGAAAGAAAAAAAAGGGGGAAGTGGGAAGGTAGAGAAGGACTCCACCTTCCAATCCTAGTTGGACTAGGATTGGACACTACTGGAATCTGCTAGTTTGCCGACAGCTTTAAGCTTTGCCGTCAGCAATTTCACGGGGCTGACGGCAAAGAGACTTTGCCCTCAGCCAAAATAAAAGCTGACGGAATAGGAGGGGCTGACGGCAAATAAAATCTCTGCCGTCCGCTTTATCTAAGCCGGTAGCCAGCTCACGGCAAAGGACAAAAAAGCTGTCGGCATAGAAAGGCTGACGGCATAGGGGCTAACACAGTCGCCGCCTCGACCAGAAAAAAAATGGGGGCTCTCTTTGCCGTCAGCCAGCTGAGGGCAAAGACTAACGGTTGTCTTTGCCGACAGCTGGCTGAGGGCAAAGAAAAAGAAAACTGCCGTATCCCCCCGTGCCTACCTCTTCTCTCTCTCACCGTTCTCTCTCTCACCCTCCCACGCATACTGCTCTCCCCCGCACTGCGCCGCCCCGCCCTGCGCCGCCCTGCCCGCGCCACCCCTCACCCGCCCCGCGCCGCCCCGCGCCGCCCTGCACCGCCCCCTCCGGCTCGGGCCCTCGCCGCTCCGCCCGGACGCGTGCCCGCCGCCAGCCGCCGGACGACGAGGCGCCGCCCGCCCCCCCGCCCGACGCCGCCGGAGTCCCCTCCTCCTCCCCCGCCGCCCCCCACCCGACGCCGCAGGAGTCCCCTCCTCCTCCTCCGTCTCGGGCCCCCGCCGCCCCCCGCCGCCAGCCGCCGGACGACGAGGCGCCGCCCGCCCCGGCCCCTGCCGCCCCCCGCCCGAAGCGCGGGGCCTCTCCCTCCCGCCGGTCCGTCCTCGCCAGCTCCGTCCTCGCCAGGTCCGTCCTACAATACATTTTCTTGTCCCGATGCAGCTACAACCAATAATTACTAGTAGAATCAGTAGCTCAAGACATGGCCAAGGCTGCTGTTAGCAACCCAGTTGCATGACCTACGGCATAATGTCGATTGTGCTAGTTTTTATTTAGTTGACTGACAACCATGTTAGTTTCCATAGCTGTGGTTTTGCTGAATTTTCAGCTTGTCTAGGGACACTTTGTTGCCGTAATGTTTATCATTTTTAGTTGGACAGAACAAGCAGCGAAGCAACAACAACAGAGACAAAGCCAAATGCCAAATTTAGATGACTACAAAGACTAACAAGTCACGATGCTTCATTTAAATGTTGACTGTACAATTACCCAAAAATTGTTACTTGAACAGAGGCCTTGCATATATAACTTGCAGGTGCATTGAACAAAATATATGCCAAAACAAAGTAATATATCTCTGCCGAGTGTTGTCAGAACTGAACTTGCCCACCCATGCTTGTTTGCACTCTGATTCATTTTCGAAAAACAAGAGTACTTCACCATGACCCAGTGAAAAGATCATCAGTAATTGGCCCCTGAAAATTAAATAAATAAGAATAACGTATGAGCAAGATTTTGCCATCTCTAGTTGGGATCATTCTAGATTTTTAAACTACATGAGCAAGATTATACCATCAACAACTGAGTGAAGCTAAGGTTGGTCTTGTAACCTTCAGGCTCCTTGGCATTATCCCTATAAACTCTATCATTTGCAACCTCTGCACCACCACCACCTGCCACTCCCCCCGTCTCTTGTATCTTATTGTGAAAGAAAATTAGAGGCTGTGAGAACTAATGTACATAATTATAACACCGAAAGCACTCTATTTTTTAGCAACATACCTCTTCACCCAACTGTGATGTAGCTTTGTTTTCTCTCCTTTTCCTAGCCTTGTGCTTCTTATCCAAAAGCTTGTAACTCTGAAATTCCAGCATCATCTGCTGTTGCAATTTCAAAAGCTTGTAACTCTGAAATTTTTCTTTGGGACACCATTAAGTGTAAGGTTTCTGCTAGGTGTAGTGTGTGGTTGTGTTCCAAGACCAGCTCTGACACTTTGAGATTTCCCTTCTTCCGGCCATTTTAAGATTCATGTGCACTTCACAATTGGTTCTAGTTTCAGCTCGAGGGCACTTTGTCAAAGGATCCCTTTTGTCTTGTGCTCGCTGACCCTCATTTGCACAAACAAATTTACATGATGTAAGCTTGCCATCGGCTGAACTTTTGTTTGTATACCTTTTCCTAACCTCAAAGCCTTTCTGCCCACCGTAGCTAAGCCAATATGACCAAGCCTCGTTTGAGCTTCTAAATTCCATGCCAACATAAGGTACCAAACTAGGCAATACAACTCTGCAAAGTAGAACGTGGTGCAGTTGTAAAAAACTTGGACTATATGTTAAGAGAGAGAGATACGTTAGAGATATTATTTTTTGAGATAGAGATACGTGAGGGATGCGTAACTGACAAAAACGGATATGTGAGAGATTGAATTGGAAATATCTGGTATTTCCATAGTATAAAAATAACATAATATATATTGCAAACTTCATATTATATAGAGTAATCTACACCGTAATAACTTGGTCCCACCAGATTAACGGCTCCTAATTTCTAATTAATGTAGGAATTTCTTGGGAGCCCCTAATTAGTATAAGTATAGATTACTCGAAGAACTTTATTAATCTACAAAATAGGGGAAGTAATATTAGCTCTACACAACAAACCTGAATGCATCACACTCAAAGTAGTTTTGGAGAACTCTATGAATTATGCCCCCGAAGATCACAATTTAGCAGTGAAATTTAAGTATTTCGCATGTAAAGATATGGAGATTCAGAGTTTTAGAAAAATGCATTTAAATGATAGATGTTAGTATTAGTTAGCTTAATTACCGCGAGTGCGTATTTGTGTTGATTGAGTGCATTTAAATGTGCAGTAGCTTCTCCGCGAGGGATTGGTTTTCGACGACCTCCCCTGCATTCAAAAGTGAGCACATTTGTTAACTCCTCCTCCACCCCCTTTATTTTGCTCTGTTCGGGCCTTCGTGCTGATGACACTATCTAGCTAGGTATTTTTAGTATTAAAATGCAAAGGTGTTGCGTAACCAATATGCGTCTCCCGTTCGAAAGGGTTCCTGTCATAAATATGCATGCATTTGCATATTTATAACGGTGATTCTTTCGAATTGTCCAACGTTATCCATGGACAACCCGGGTATGTGTAGATTGGGTCGTTTCCCACGCTTTGCTCCGGATCCCATGCAGAGTTTCGACAGCTCCTCCTTGTTGTTCTCCGGGTACACATCCTCTCGGTTAGTTGCCGAGACGTGTATCAGGAGAACAGCGGGGAGGTGCTGCCGAAATTTTGCGTTGGGTCGGGAGCAGAGCAGTGGGAAATGACCCAATCTACACATACTCGGGTGGGATTAGGACCCATCTTTACCTAGTAGCTGGTAGGTGTGCATGTCGTGCATCCCAATGTATTAACCATGATTAAAAAATGGCCATAATTAATTTAACATACTTGATGAATTGATATTTTATATTGTTTTATATGTGGATACTATGTAGCTAGCTTGCCAGAATGACTGATCATGAATGGATGTACACCGGTCACCATAGTCAGAGAGATATGACCGATGAATGGTTGAGCAAAACCTATGAATTCGTGGAAACGGCGTTTTCTAAAGGTCAGCCAAAAACATGGTGCCCCTGCACTAAGTGCAAGAATTATTCGCGACAGACAAAGGATGTAATTGGTAAACACCTGTAGATGCGTGGTTTTACTCCCAGCTATACCTTGTGGACATTTCATGGTGAGTCGGCCCAACGTAACAGAGACGAGGTGTTGCGTCGGCGCACCAATGATCATGGTACAGGGATTGAAGACATGGTGAATGACTTTGATGATGCTCGGAACAAGGATTAAGAGATGGAGGAATCCGCGAAAGCCTTCTATGCCATGTTGGAGTCTTCAAAACGTCCTCTTCACGAGCACACTAAGATTTCTCAGCTAGATGCCATCGCACAAGTAATGGCTCTGAAAGCCCAGTTCAACATTGGAAGAGATCTGTTTGACTCAGTGATGACCCTATTTGGGCGCTTTCTACCAGAAGGTCATATTATGCCTTCAAACCTATATAAGTCAAACAAAATCCTTAGTGCACTCAAGATGCCGTCTGAGCAGATACATGCTTGTGAGAAGGGATGTGCCTTATTTAGGAAAGAGTATGCGGTGGAAACATATTGTCCATTTTGCAAGTCCTCCAGATATGTTGAGGTAGAAAACGGTGAAGGTGAGAAGAAGCAGAGCAAAATCCCCGTGAGTGTCCTACGGTATCTGCCGATCCTACCAAGACTTCAACGACTTTACATGCTCGAAGAAACAGCAAAACAGATGACATGGCACAAACATGGAATTAGGAAAGAATTAGATGAGCACGGAGTTCCGATGTTGGTACACCCTTCAGATGGTGACGCATGGAAGGCATTCGATAGTATACATAAGGAAAATGCTAAAGAACCAAGGAATTGTCGAATCGCCATCAGCCTCGATGGGTTCAATCCTTTTGGTATGACGGCTACCCAATATAGTTGCTGGCCTGTATTTGTCATTCCCCTCAATCTTCCACCATCATCCATTATGCAAAGAAAGCACATATTTCTGACGTTGATAGTTCCAGGGCCAAAATACCCGGGGAAGAATATGAGTGTGTACATGCAACCGTTGATGGATGACTTGAAAGAAGCTTGGGTGAATGGGGTCAACACATACGACGCAGCTAAGAAAGAGAACTTTCAAATGTATGTTTGGTTCCAATACTCGTTGCATGATCTGCCAGCATTTGCGCTTTTCGTTGCCTGGTGTGTGCATGGAAGGTTCACATGCCCACAATGCAAGGCAGCTCTTAAGTTTCATTGGTTGCCGGCGGGTGGGAAGTATTCCTGCTTTGACTTGCATAGACAGTTCTTGCCTATGGACCATCCATTCAGAAAAGACAAGAAGAATTTCATGAAAGGTAAAGTTGTCAAACACTCTGCACCACCTGCGTTGACGGGGGCACAAATTAATGAACAGTTAAAATCTATGGAGCCTGATCCAAACCGTCGAGGGTATTTCTTGGGTTATAATGAGGAACACGCCTGGACCCATAAGCCATGCATCTGGGATCTCCCCTACTTCGAAGACCTCTTACTTCCACACAACATTGACATGATGCACACTGAAAAGAATATTGCCGAGGCCCTTCTTGCCACATTTTTTGGCACTCATAAGGGCAAAGATAATACAAAGGCTAGAGTTGACCAGGAGACTCTGTGTGATAGGCCATCACTAAACATGCGAGAACCGAAAGGAAGAAAAAATTGGTCCAAACCACCTGCCTGGTACAATCTTGAGAAGGGAGCAATAAGGGAAATCCTCTTGTGGGTGCAAAAAAAGTTGTTGTTCCCCGATGGGTATGCTGCGAATCTAGCGAGGGGAGCGAGCATTGAAAAAATGAAAATTTTTGGGCTCAAGAGTCATGATTGGCACATATGGCTTGAGCGGATAATGCCGGTGATGTTGCGTGGCTATATCCCCGAGGCTGAATGGCTAGTATTGGCCGAGTTGAGCTATTTCTTCCGTGTTCTTTGTGCTAAAGAGTTGTCGCGTGCCTTGATAGATGACATGGAAGAGTTGGCGCCTGAGTTGCTCTGCAAGTTAGAGAAGATTTTTCCACCGAGCTTCTTTAATCCGATGCAACACATGATTTTGCATCTCCCAACCGAGGCAAGATTGGGTGGCCCTGTGCAAAATCGTTGGTGCTACGCAACTGAAAGAATGCAGAAGACACTTCGAGGAAAATGTAAAAATAAACGTAGAATTGAAGCATCGATGGCCGAGGCGTTCATTACCGAGGAGGCGGCAAATTTCGTAACAGCACACTATGATGCCACTATGCACAACTTGCATAATCCAAAGCCTCGGTACAATCTGGGCGACCCCAAACGACGTGAATCCAATCTCAGCCTTTTCAAAGGGAAGCTCGCACCTTCTGGTGTGGGAAAACCAAAGTTGCTGTGCGTCGAGGAGTGGCGCACACTAACGATGTATATATTTAACAATTTAACAGAAGTTCGGCCATACATCGAGTAAGCGCTCTGTACATTGTTTCGCAACTTTTAACAAGTTTTGTGTCTAACAACTATTATTAATTGATACAGTCGATACGTCGAACAATTCTCGAATGGTGTTGCAATCGAGAAAGAATCCATTCTCGAGTATGAACTTCCTGAAAAGACAGGAGGCGGCTATCCCGGTTTCATCTCTTGGTTCAAAAAACGGTACCTCCCTTATATATAATAAGTGATTTCCTTTGTTGCTATTACTCATGAGTAACACACCAAACTCTATCTTTTCTTAACTTCTAGGCTAATTCAGATGAGCAAGTCGACGATGAATTGAGACAAATAGCTAATGGTTTTGAATTTAAGGTCCGTACATTTCAGAAGTACGACATCAACGGGTATCGCTTTCGTACTGCTAGCAAAGAGCTTTCAATGCCCGGTCGAAAAACAAACAATTCCGGTGTCTCTGCTATAGGCGAGGGAGGTGTCGAGTATTATGGAAGACTTGAAGAAGTGTACGAACTTCATTATTATGGTGAAAATCCTCCGAACGTTGTTGTGTTCAAATGTCATTGGTTCGATCCTACTAAGACAAGACGGACTCATGAACATCTTGGGATTGTCGAAATTCGACAAGACAGGCAGTTAAGGGGTGCCGATGTCTATACTGTGGCTCAACAGGCCACCCAAGTTTTCTATCTGCCATACTGTCGTCAAAGTGTTAAGAACCTAGAAGGTTGGTATGTCGTGTTCGATGTGCCGCCACATCTTAGACCACCTCCCCCAAATGAAGACGATTATGAACCTCAAATTGACCCAATAACATATGATGGAGAATCTTTCCAAGAATCACGTGGTGTCAGACGTCGTACCCGAAACTGCTCTACGTCCACCCTGAACACGGAGGAACAAGACTCACGCGATGATGAGGAAGAAGTGGAAGTAGAAGAAGTTACCAATGCTGATGAGCTATCAATGCTTGATCGGTTACAAAAAGGCCTTCCACATGATGTCCTTGAACCCGATGACGATATCAGTCATGACGACACGTGTGATACTGATGATGATTTTGCTTCAATTGACTATGGAGAAGAGACAGATGATCCAGACTATTAGTACTTTGTATGCATCCAAACATTGTTGTTTAATTATTCAATTATTAGTTGAATTATTCATGTATTTATTATTGTTCACTTAATTATTGTCCTTGAATTTGTACTAATTATTTAACTATTTATCGTTACAGGTGGTGAGACATGGCATGCGGGGATAAGTTGAGGATAGCACCTGGGCAGCTACGGAGAACTTTGTTGCAGAGCTTTGCCGAGGAGCCCCATGGGAGAGGCGTAGGAAAGAAGAGAGGCAGAGGACGTGGTCGTGGGAGAGTGAGGCTGCATGATAGGAGCCAGTCGCCACCACCCTCGGCCACTTCACCCTTGCAGACGAGGGTGTCGCCGGTGCGGGATCTTACCGTCCAGGAGGAGACACCGATGCAGGGGGCTGAGGCGGAGGCTGAGGCGGAGGGTGCTGAGGCAGAGGCTGAGGCGGAGGGTGCTAAGGCGGAGGGTGCTGAGGCGGAGGGTGCCGAGGCGGAGGCTGAGGCGGAGGGTGCTGAGGCGGAGGCTCAGGGGGCTGCCAGCAAGTCGGTCTACCAACGTGGTATGACACGAGTTCCAGACCGATTGGACTTGCAGCACAGGCCGTTAATTAAGCCAGAAGGCGAGAAGTAAGTTGATATATATTGTGTACCTTATATCATTATATTTCACCAAGTAGCTAATGTCTTTGCCTTATCATTATGTAGGGGGTGGGATTACCCACAGAATACCCGGAATCCAAACTGCCTCCTTGGTGCTTTACTTAGGGAGCACTTCCCCGGGATAGTGCAGTTGCCCGGTGAGGGTATGGTTCCCGAGCCAGGACTCAACTGGGAGCACTACCAAGCCGCTCTGCTCCCAGAAAACACACATGTCAATGGTGTTGTTTGCGTGAGCGTGGCCGACAAGGTGTTGGCTGATTTTTGGGTAACTATTATTTTACCCAATAAAAAGTATACAATGTTATATATTGTTATTTCCTTCCAAATCATTTCACTATTCATCTGTGCATCTATTTGGCATAATTGTAGAGTCACTTTAGGGTTGAGGAGGGGACGGAGGAGGCAGCCAAGAAGAACCTCGTGAAAGAATGCAAGAGTTTATTGAATAACACGAGGCACGAAATGCGTGTTCAGGCTGTTCGAGATTGGTACGCCAAGCAAGGGGAGCCGAAGACAAAGACTGAATGTCGAAAGATTTTCCTTGATAAGACCGAGTACATGGAGGTATGTACATTCCAAAGATCAATTCTTAGGGCTAGTTAGGTCTATTTAGTTATAATACTTAGTTTCATTCTTCATTAACTTACATTCATAGGTGCCCCCGAGATGGTTGGCCGATAAGATGGATTGTTGGGAGATGATAGCGGACAGGTGGTGCACAGAGGCTTGGTTGAGCACCCACACTATGGCCAAGGACCGTCGTGCCCAATTGGTTGGTGTGCCACACCACCAAGGCAATACCAACATCAAGCAATACGCCACAAAATGGGTATGTGTGCCTTGTTTTGTTTCATCAATAATTCGTTCGTTCATGATTTTTGTTGTACTAATTCTTTGTCTTTTCGTGTAGGCCAAACACAATAACCGGCCCGAGCCTGAGGGATATGCCGCGTTTAGCATGGCCCATAAGGGCTCGTACAAGACGGCGAAGGCATATTCTGAGGGGGACGGGCCGTCGGCGTACACAAGCCTGTCCGCCTACAGCAAGATGACGTCTTATTCTGAGGTGGTCAAACAGCTGCGCGGGCCTGACTTTGACCCGAGCCAGAATCCTATCGATCCACAAGCGTTAATGATCTCTGGTGGCGGTAAGAGTCATGGCACGCTGGCCATGTGTGATGGCTTCGTCCCTATCACTGAGACTCTATCTCAGATCAAGTCGAGGCAAACGAGCTCCGCTCCTGCAATACGACAACGCGCGAGGCCAGTTGATCTTGCCATCGAGGTTAGTTTTCTTCATTAGTTCTTTCGTTCTTTTGTCCCTGGATGGATGATGAAAATTCCTTTTGAGGAGTGGTTGCAGGCCGCACTTATGAAGGAGAGGGAGGCCACCAGGCTCTTGTTGGAGGAGAGGGACCGGAATACGCAGAGGTTGCTTGACGAGGAGAGGGCACGCAATAATGCCCATGCGAAGGCCATGCACGACTTCGTTGCGGTAAGTCGGTTGTGTGAGAAGCAAGGCCATGTGTGAGACGCAACAAGGCTATTTCTTTGACTCCTCGAAAACTAATTTGCAGGCTATGTGTGAGAAGCAAGGTTTGCCGCCCCCTCCGCCGATGCCTTCTCCGGTGGGAACGGTGAGTTCCCTTTCAATGACCAACCTTGCACGGTCTTATACCATTGTCTGTTGCCGTGCTAACCAGATATTTTAACTCTTGCCTTGTTGTAGCATCATTCAAGAGTTGAATCCCACGATCCCTTTACTTCTCCTGGTGAGAGCCCTAGCAACCCAGCGACCAACGGAGATGCAGCTTCTCCTTCGTTTCCTGGCATTTGGTAAGTTATTCCTCTCCTTCTTATTCTTCTTATTGTTTAGATCAACTTAGATTATGCCATGCTTTAGTTAGCTTAGTAAATTCTAGTTGATATTAGCCATGGTTTAGTTAGCTTAGTAAATTCTAGTTGATATTAGAGCTCAAAAATGACATAATTAGTTTAGAAAGTTTTAAAAGAAACCAGAAGAGAAGAACAAACAAGAGATGAAGAAATAAGAGAAGAAGAAAGAGGAGAAAAAGATAACTTCTCTTTTTTCTTTTTCTCTATCTTCTTCTTCTTGTTCTTCCACTTCTTCCACTTCTTCTTCTTATTCTTCTTCTTCTTCTTCCACTTCTTCTTTTAATTGCTTAGCTTAATTTAGATAACTTCTTTCTTATTGTATTCTTCTTCTAAATTCTTTCTCATTATGCAGATTTTGATAAAGTAGCATGGCATATGGATGGATGCTCGAGACTTTGTAATGCACTTGTGTAGTCCTAGATGAACTTTGTAATGCAATTGTATTTGTGGATGCACTTGTGATGCTTTGTAATACTTTGTGATCTTGTTTGCACTTTAATGACATATATTCGTGTTGTTTGCACTTGTGTTGTGTTGTTTGCACTTTGTGATGCACTTGTGGTGCTGTTTAGGGGCAGATTCAATATATATATGTTGCTGTTTGTATCTATGTTTTGCAAATGCAGGGAATTAACAGAAAACAAATATGAAAAAAGCAAAGAGGGTCTTTGCCTACAGCTCATTGACGGCAAAGGCTTTGCCATCGGTGGGCTGTCGGCAAAGAAGACACGTGGCGGCAGCCTGTGTATCCTGGCAATACCAAATTCTCGGCTTTGCCATCAGCTGGGCTCCAGCTGTCGGCAAAGAGGCGGCCAAGGCCCAGGGGTTTCGGCTTTGCCGTCAGCTCTGCTATGGCTGTGGGCAAAGAGGGGACCTAGGGGGCCTAGGGGTTTCGGCTTTGCCTTCAGCTTTGCTACGGCTCTGGGCAAAGAGGATAGGCTTTGCCGTCAGCTTTGCTACGGCTGTGGGCAAAGCCTGGCGTTAACCTTCTAACGGAGCTCGTGAAAAGGACGTGGATGTCGCCTAGAGGGGGGGGGTGAATAGGCGCTTTAAAATAGTTAAGGTTTAGGCTTGAACAAATGCGGAATAAAACTAATCGTTTAATATGTCAAGCACAAAACCTACAAACAACTAGGCTCACCTATGTGCACCAACAACTTATGCTAAGCAAGATAAACAACTAAGTGATAGCAAGATATATTACAATAAAGAATAAGTCTATCACAAAGTAAAGTGCATAAGTAAAGGGTTCGGGTAAGAGATAACCGAGGCACGGGGAGACGATGATGTATCCCGAAGTTCACACCCTTGCGGATGCTAATCTCCGTTAGAGCGGTGTGGAGGCACAATGCTCCCCAAGATGCCACTAAGGCCACCGTAATCTCCTCACGCCCTCGCACAATGCAAGATGCCGTGATTCCACTAAGGGACCCTTGAGGGCGGTCACCGAACCCGTACAAATGGCAACCCTTGGGGGCGGTCACCGAACCCGTACACGTGGCAACCCTTGGGGGCGGTTACCGGTACCCGTACAAATTGCTCGGGGCAATCTCCACAACCTAATTGGAGACCCCGACGCTTGCCGGAGCTTCACACCACACTGATTGAGCTCCGAGACACCACCAAGCTTCTCGGACGCCAAAGCATCCACGAAGAACAATATCAAGGGTACTAAGTACCAAAGGTAGTAAGCTTCTCAACTTCTCACTTCCACGTATCACCGTGGAGAACTCAAACCGATGCAACTAATGCAATGGCAAGAACACACGAAGTGGTCAAGTCCCTCACACTCAAATCCCTCCACAACAAAAAAAGCTATGGAGAAATATGAGAGGAAGAACAAGGAGCTCACAAAGAACTCCAAGATCAAGATCCAAGGGGTTCCCCTCACATAGAGGAGAAAGTGATTGGTGGAGATGTGGATCTAGATCTCCTCTCTCTTTTCCCTCAAGAACAAGCAAGAATCATTGGAGGGATAGAGAGTAATCAAGCTCTAAGAATGTCAACAATGGAGATAGAACAAGAGCTCAACGGATGGATAAGGCCAAGGGGGAAGAAGACCCCCTTTATATAGTGGGGGGAAGAATCAGACCGTTACCCCCACTCTCTGCTCGAGCTCCAGCGGTACTACCGCTGGCTGCAGCGGTACTACCGCTGGCACTCCAGCGGTACTACCGCCAGCTAGCGGTACTACCACTAGCTGCAGCGGTACTACCGCTGGCACTGCAGCGGTACTACTGCTGGCCCCAGCGGTACTACCGCTGGGCCCCTGGTAGTGCAAAGGCACTACCACCACCAAGAAAGTCTTCGCAAAAAGGTCCGTCCACGAACAACCGCTAGGCAGGCGGTACTAAGCTCCTGGAGCGGTACTACCGCTGACCAGGGGCGGTACTACCGCGAACCAGCGGTACTACCGCTAGGGCCAGCGGTACTACCGCCAACTCTAGCGGTACTACCGCTAGGTCCAGCGGTACTACCGCTCGCCACTGAAACAGCCATAACTTCCGCATACGAGCTCCGAATCGAGCAAACCCAAGATTGTTGGAAATCTTAGGACCATGCGGTTATGAATATGCCAAAGATATAGAGATGTGAGATCTCTATGAATGAAGAACCGGCAAAAACTCCAACATCGAAAACATCATAGTAGATGCATATGGACTCCATTTTCGATGAACTCGATCTTGTCACGAAGATGACCATAAGCTCTAAAACTCACAAAGAGAAACACCAAACAAGAACCAAGAAGTATGATGCAAGGATGCAAATGGTTTGAGCTCTCAACGAACGATACGATCAAGCTACTCACTTGAGAGCCCCCCTTGATAGAACAGCAATCTATCCTAACCAGAAAACCTATCAAGGGCAAACCTATACCTTGCACCTCGTCCTCTTGAGCTAGATGATGATGATCTTGGCTTCCTCAAGATGGACCACCTTTCTTGATTGTGTTGGCTTGATGAAGACTAGTTGATTGCTCCCCCATACTCACTATGGGTGAGCCACTCTTCAGCATATCTTCACAAGTCCATTGCCACCACAATGGACGGCAAGCTTCAAGCATGCTATCTTCGTGCTGATCCACTTGAACTTGCACATCGCAATCTTGATGACGATCACAACTTGACGTCATACTCCATGGGTTGTATGAGATCTTCCTTTTGACGCAAGCCCATGGAAACACACCTAACCCCCACATAGAACTCTCACGAAGACCATGGATTAGTACACAAACACGTAATGGACAATGCTTACCATACCATGGGATCACTTGATCCCTCTCGGTACATCTTGTACGCTTTGTGTGTTGATCATCTTGATTTACTCTTTGTCTGAGATCTTGGTCAACCATTGATGATGATCACAACTTGACATCATACTCCATGGGTTGTATGAGATCTTCCCTTTGACGCAAGCCCATGGAAACACACCTAACCCCCACATAGAACTCTCACGAAGACCATGGGTTAGTACACAAACACGTAATGGACAATGCTTACCATACCATGGGATCACTTGATCCCTCTCGATACATCTTGTACGCTTTGTGTGTTGATCATCTTGATTTACTCTTTGTCTGAGATCTTGATCAACCATGTGTCTCTATGACCATTCTTTGGATAATACCTTGAATACCATCTTGGTCATCATATAAACTCCTTGAACCCAACTGATGGACTTCAAGAAGTGCCTATGGACAAATCCTATAAATGTAACTTAAGGCAACCATTAGTCCATAGGAGTTGTCATCAAGTACCAAAACCACATATGGAGATATATGCTCAATATATGCTCCAACAGCTCGGCCTGCGCCGTTGCCGCCACTGCTCTTTGCCGTCAGCCCGTGCCACAAAGCTGCTGGCAAAGTCTTTGCCGTCGGTGGAGCTCCGGCTGTCGGCAAAGAAGGTGATTGCCGATAAAATCTTGGCCGGCACCTTTGCCGACAGCTCACTGACGGCAAAGCCTTTGCCATCAGTTAAATTGTCCTTTGCCGTCAACTCTCGCTGTCGGCAAACCAGCAGACTCCTCCTCCCCCCCTTCGGTCGACCCCTTGAGGCTCCCTTGAGCCTCAAGGCAGGTCCTTCCCCCTCCCTCCTATATATACTGAGGTATTAGGGCTGATTTGGGACTACTTTGCCACGGCAGCCCGACCACATACCTCCACGGTTTTTCCTCTAGATCGTATTTCTGTGGAGCTCGGGCGCAACCCTGCTGAGATAGATCACCACCAACCTCCGGAGCACCGTCACGCTGCCGGAGAACTCATCTACCTCTCCGTCTCTCTTGCTGGATCAAGAAGGCCGAGATCATCGTCGAGTTGTACGTGTGCTGAACGTGGAGGTGTTGTCCGTTTGACACTAGATCGGAGCGGATCGTGGGACGGATCGCGGGACGGTTCGTGGGACGGTTCGCGGGGCGGATCGAGGGACGTGAGGACGTTCCACTACATCAACCACATTTCTTAACGCTTCCTGCTGTGCGATCTACAAGGGTACGTAGATCGAAAATCCCCTCTCATAGATGGACATCACCATGATAGGTCTTCGTGCGCGTAGGATTTTTTTTCCCATGCGACGTTCCCCAACAGAAGGATCCAAGATCATATAACTTCTAGGTGAATATATACTACCATGATCATTACGTTGTCTTCCATGTCCAACATCAATACTTGATCATTGTATAATATTAGATGAGGGATCACAATCATAAAAGATGTCCAAGATGGTGTATTTATATGTGGGACTCCTCTCATCTATCATAATCTTGCTTAGATTGCAACAATGACTAACACTATGTTTTTTACTATAAACAACTTTTATCACTTATAGCCTTTTTGTGTGAAGCCATTACATCTCATGATATGAACAAATGATCTTTATATTTCTTGTTATTGCCATGCTATGATGATGGGTGGACACAAGTAAAGCACAAAAACTCAACTAATCTTTATTATATGACTCGCAAACTCTATTAGAAGGATAGATGGAACTCAAAGAAAAAAATTCTAAGCAAAGCAAATCTAAATTTATTTCTCTAAATCACGAAACAAGTAAAGATGGAACTAAGATAGATAGTGATCATGGAAGTGATGGTGCTACGGTACGGGGGAACCTCCCCCAAGCTTGGGACAAGCCAAGGGTGGTGCCCATACCCATGTACTCAAGCGTTCACCTAAGTTGATGGTGGTGGTGTACTATGGGTGTCCTCCATCCTCCAGGGCATAGACTCCCCATCATAGAAAGAAATGTTTGTCTCGGGAGTCCTGAAACCGAGAGCAAAACTCATCCTCTGAAACCTACATTCATTATCACTGATTTGGCCTTGAAGTTCAAAGATTTGATCTTGGAGGTGATCGATCCCATCTTGGAGCTTAGAGAGAATCTCTCCCATGTTCTTTGTGTCTAGCTTATTTTCTCAGATGAAATCCGTGATCATAGGGTGGTTGGCAATCAGACCACGCTGATGACGAGTTGATGGATATACTTCTCGCTCCTCAATGGTTACCCCAAGTGGAAGGTGGATATGTAGTCAGCACCAGATTTCCCTTACACGGGGACTGTAAGGTTTATCTAACCAGGAGGACTTCGAGGATCAACAAGTAGGTGTCCGCTGCTGTGGCGCTAGCACAAGACGTGGACCTGCACACACAACAAATAACTTTTCTCCCAATGAGTTCAGAGAGGTTGTCAATCTCTCTGGCCTTGGAATTTGCAAAGGATCAAAACACAAGTGAGTATAGTGATAGTGATTGCAACAGAAAAGTAAATAAAAATAGTAAATGGTGGAGGTGTAAACAATGGTGGAGATATGGACCAGAGTCCCATGATGTTCACTAGTGATGTCTCTCTCCCAAAAGACGATAAACAACTATGCTGGGTAAACAAATTACAGCTGGGCAATTGACAGAATTATAAACGCACCGCAATGCTAATCATGCTACAAGAAAGTTAGAGGCTCAAAAGTAATGAGCAGTACGCCAAGACAATTAGACCGTTTATCCATCATCATCTACTCTCTAATTATCCACCTTGAGATATATATCCAGAACATCTCGCTGGTATTAAGTTGCGAGCCCCACCCAAAGTGTAAACTGAAAGCAACGGACAATTGCATTAACGAACTTTGCGTAAGGTAAACAATCCTTGCAATCGTGGTTACAATCACCGTTGTTTTCTCCCTGGTGGCAACAACACATCCCCTAGTCTCATGTTTGTGTCACTCAAGCTAGACATCAGGGAGCATGAACCCACAATCATGCATAACGCTCCCTCTTGGAGTTACAATCTACTAATCGACCAAAGCAATAAAAAGAAACGGAGAACATGCATGAATTACTCAAGAACATAATATAAAAGGAGAGCCAAATATATAACTCATCACAATCTGAACATAATCTCATAATCCATCAGATCCCAGCAAACTCAGCATAGCAATAGCAGGTAAATTACAGACGCCTTATTCAAGTTGGGCAGCTCACAAGGACTAAGCATTGAAGCACAAGATTGGAGAGAAGATATCACATAGCTACTGGTCATGGACTCATGGTCCAAGGAGGACTACCCACGGCACGTCTAGGAAACGTCCATGGTGGTGGAGAAGCTCCCAGAGGTCAATCCTCCCTCCAGCAGGGTGCCGGGAAGAAGTCTTCTGGCGCTCCCGATCTCGGAAGTGCTGTGGCGGCAGAACGGTGGATAAATTCGCGATTATGGATCTCTATTAAGGGTTTTCCGTCCGAGGGGAAATTATAGGCTAAAGGATGGTGCCACGGGGTGGACCAGCCGCCCAGGCGGCCTGGTGGCGCAACCAGGAGGGGGGCCGTGCCAGGTGGTCGACTGGGTGAGGTCTGGCTCCCCTCTGGTCCACCTTGGTGCTTCGTGAAGCTTCCGTCATGCTGATTTTTATATATTTTTCTCGGAATTTTTGGGGCTCTGAAAATTGGGGTAAAGTCCCTACAATTAAAATACATCAGCGGACGGAAACTAGCATTGGGTGCACTAAGTTAGGAGGTTAGTCCAATTATGTGTAAAAAGGTATAAAAGTGTAGCAAAACATATAACAATGTCACCCAAAAGAGCATGGAACAAACATAAATTATAGATACGTTTGGGACGTATCAACATCCCCAGGCTTAATTTCTTCTCGTCCTCGAGTAGGTAAATGATAACACAAATAATTTCTGTGGTGACATGCTAACACACATATAAGATGTTCAAAGTAAAGCAAGTAAGATATGCAATTCAAGTCAAGAAAATAACAAGCAAGAGTCTATATTTAGTATTGAAATTAGCAAAGTAGTAACATAAAGGTGCAAGAGCTCTCGCTGTCCGTGACTCAAATGTCTCCAAATGTTGTTTGTGTGCAAGAAGTGGGAGATGGGTTTAGAGCATAAAAATATTGTATAGTTTAATTGATAACTCAATCTACTAAAACTTCACACTTTGTCTCCTTCGGAATCTTATTTTGACTCATCCCCAGACCACTAGTCAGGCACAAGTCAAAATGATCCTGTTCCTATCGACTTTGAGCACTAATGCAATGGATGAGCGCAAGCAAGATATGTTGGCACTTAGGATGGCAAAGAGAATAATGATGGGGAAGGAAGACAAAAAAGGTGTGAAAGGCTCACATCAATGAGGACAACCATAGGCGAGAGAAAGCCAAATGATAGATATGATGTGAGGAGTAGGGATTGCCATGCAACGGATGGACATATGAGCTAAGTTAAGCTCTCCAATGGAACTAGTGAGGGTGTATCCAACTTGCTTTCTCATGAAGACCTAGAGCTCATTTGAGGAGGCTCATCATTGGAATATACAAGCCAAGTTCTATAGTGTAAGGGTCCCCACATAGTTATGCATGAGTGATAATGTGTTTGGAGTACAAATATAACAATGGAGTACGAGTGTGGGACTTTCAAAAGAAATAGTAGTGTTGCCCCCTTATCTCTTTTTTTTCTTTCTTTTCTTTTTATTTTTTGTGGCCTCTTTGGCTCTTCCTATTTATCTCTCATTTGTCCTCTTTGGGATCTTTTCATGTGTCCTCTTTTGGGATATTTTAATTTGTCCTCTTTGGGATATTTTCCTCACTTAAGGGCAACACTCTATGTTTTACAAGAATAAAAAGAAGATCTTCACACTTTATAAGAAGTACTCAACATAAAGACAAATGAAAACTATCATGATGTACACAAATGTATGCCTCTGCCACTGTAGCAGGATATGCAATGAAACTAGCACGACATGTAGCAATAATAAGGGCAAGGCCCAACTAGAATGGGGCTCCTCGATCAAGAAAAAGCATGTATGACATGAAGATCAACTCATGAGATGGTGGATGTTGCATGGCAATGTATCTCGGAAATGCTATGGAAATGCCTTAATAGGTAGGTATGGTGGCTGTTTTGAGGAAGGATATAATGAGGCTTATAATGACAGAGCGTATCATGCCAAGGGTCTGGATGCACCGGAGAAGTTTGCACCAACTCTCAAAATGAGAAAGGGCAATCACGGTACCGAAGAGGCTAGCAAAATATGGATGGTGGAAGTGTCAACAATCGAATACTCGCATTAGTCCGAAGAACTCATGCACTTATTATCGGTAACTCTCTATCTAGTGAGGAGATTCACAAAGAGACAAGTACCCCGAGGAGGAGTATTTGGGGATTTGGTTATCCTTGCGCATCCTCGACCCATGATAACGTGAGGGTACTCTATATATTCCAACCCCTCGAGAGGTTAGCGATCCATCTAGTAGCTAGAGTTCTCAACTATTATTTTTAGTTTTTGAAAATACACACGGATTTCCAAAAATATGACACCTATCACTAATAGGCTCAAGCTCTTGACACCAGTAGTCCAAAATTACTCAAATCAATACCTCAAAACTATTGCAAGTTACTACTATACTTAAATAGCAACCTCATTTACCTACTCATGTAAGACACACAACTCATTGCAACAAGCCTACTCTCTAAACAAGATAATCATGATAACTCAAGAGAGGTCCAAAAGCAACCTAAATAAAAGATCTTAGAAAGATAAAGCATGAAAACTAAGAGCTAAGCATGACAACAATTATGAAATGATAAAGAACACACAAAAAGATAAGCTTGAAAACCTATGTTGTGTTCTAGGGTGGAGTGGAGCGTGTTTCTCTCCCAACCAAAGAAGGCTAGGTTCCAACTTCTTATGGACAGCAAGCAAAACTAAAACAAACCAAAAAGTAAAGAGCGGGACACTCCAAGCATAGCACATAACATATGAAGTGATAAAAATATAGAATGGAGAAGGACGAACTAATGATTGTTGATGGAGAAGGGGATGCACGGGGGCATCCCCAAGCTTAGACGCTTGAGTCTCCTTGCATATTTCTTGGGGGTGCATGGGGGCATCCCCAAGCTTGAGCTCTTGACACTCCTGGATCTTCTTTCATCATCTTCCATCGCATACTTGAAAACTCCCTTCAAATGAAACTCATCATAAGCTGATTAGAGTGGTTAGTGCCCATAATAAAATAATTTCTTCTCTACTAGAAATAAATATTTTCGGGAAGAGCTATTGTTTATAAAGATTGCCAAAAGGTTTTTGCAACGAAAAAAGAAAGCTTAAGATTTGCAAAACAATGAAAACGCAAAACAGGGCAGAATCTGGGAAAAACAAAACATCTGGTAGTAAATAATTTTTTTGGGGAACTTATGTAACTCAAATCAAAAAACTCAGATCAGACGCTAGAAACAAAATTATATAGAGCATACTGTCAAAAACACTCAGATCAAAAAGATGATATGGTGATTTTTGGCGAATTTTTCCATCAAGCAGACATAATATGTTTTAGGACAGCATGTCACAACTTTTGAACTTTCTTGCAATTGGAGGCTAAAACTTGGCACAAAGCTTGAAAATAAAGATACAATGATGTTGATACAGTAGTAACAAGCATCAAGACCACTAAAATTAAAAGTAAAAATAAATTGGGTTGCCTCCCAAAAAGCGCTTTCTTTTATGCCTTTGAGCTAGGCATGATGCAAAAAGATCAAGTATTATCAACTCCATAAAAATAACTTTCCTGAATAACGGACTCATAAGGTAACTTAATCTTATTTTGAGGGAAGTGTTACATTCCCTTTTTAAGGGGAAATTGGAATCTAAAGGTCCCTTCTTTCATGTCAATGATAGCACCAACGGTGCGGAGAAAAGGATGTCCCAAAATCATTGGATGTGAGGGATCACACTCAATGTCCATAATAAGAAAATCAACAGGAACATAATTATTATTGACAACAATACGGACATCATCAATTGTCCCTAAAGATTTCTTTATGGAAGAATTAACAAGACGAACACCAAAAGAACATTGATGAAATGGTTTCAAATCAAGCATATCATACATTCGGTTGGGCATAACGGAGGCACTAGCTCCAACATCACATAAAGCAAAGCAAGAGAAATTATTCAATTTAATCTTGACCATAGGATCCCAACCATCTTCTAGTTTTATAGGAATAGAAGTCTCTAGCTTGAGCTTCTCCTCCCTAGCTTTGATAAGAGCATTGGTAATATGCTCGGTGAAGGCAATATTGAGTGTACTAGTATGGGGGTCTTTAGCCATTCTTTGCAAAAAAGTGATAACTACAGAAAGACTACAATTATCAAAATCAAGATTACTACCATCAATTAAAGTGGTGGTGATGTCATTTAAGCTCATTCTTTTGGTAGTATATAAGTTCAAAGGACCTTCTTGTCCTAAAGTTGAGGTATTAGCATCACCATTAATAGGTCCATTGGGACTAGGGATGCGATGCGTGCTAAAAGTTTTGAGATCCTCAACAACTTGTGTAGTAGCAAGGGTAGTGTGTGTAAGAAGGCTCTTAATCCTATCTTCCTCTTCTTTTTATCTAGCCCATCTATCCTTAAGTTTGGCTAGCATTATTATGTTCTCATTGATTTGGACTTGGATATCATTCATGGGTGTGGTTTTCCTTTCCTCAAGGGGGGAAGTTCTAATTTTAAGCATATCTACATCATGAGCTATGTTGTCTACCTTCAAAGAGAGACTATCTAATTTTTCTAGTTTCTCTTCTACACTCTTGGTGAAGGCTTTTTGAGAAGTGAGAAAGTCTTTAAGCATGATCTCTAATTCAGAAGTGGAGTTTTTGGTGCTAGGATAAGTGTTGTTGTTCCCATAGTTGTTGGATGGGAACGGTCTAGGATTTCTACCAAAATTACTCCTATAGGCATTATTATTAAATTTGTTCCTACAGATAAAATTAACATCAACTTGCTCTCTTTCTTGAGAAACCAAAGAATTTAAAGGAACATCATGAGGATCAATAGGATCTTGGTTAGTAAGTAAAGACATGATCATGTCAACCTTATCATTAAGGGAGGAGATCTCCTTAACAATGTTTACCTTCCTACCTGTTCGAGCTCTTTCGGTGTGCCATTGAGAATATTTTTTCATCATCTCGTCCAATAGCTTCATGGCAGTACCAAGTAGTTGACATAAAGGTTCCTCCCGCGGCCGAGTCCAACACATTCCGTGAGGTAAAGTTCAATCCTGCATAGAAAGTTTGGATAACCATCCAAGTAGTCAAACCATGTGTAGGGCAATTCTTAACAAGAGATTTCATACGTTCCCAAGCTTGGGCAATGTGTTCATTATCCAGTTGCCTAAAATTCATAATGTTACTTCTTAACTGGATAATCTTAGCAGGCGGGTAATACTTCCCACTAAAATCATCTTTGGACTTATCCCGAGAATCTATGCTATTCCTAGGCAAAGGTTGAAGCCACACTTTAGCTCCCCCTCTCAAGGAGAAAGGAAAAAAGCTTAAGTTTAACAATATCACCATCTACTTCTTTGTACTTTTGCATATCACAAAGCTCAAAAAAATTATTCAAGTGCAAAGGAGCATCATCTCCAGCACCGGAGAATTGATCTTTCATAACAAGGTTCAACAAAGCAGGTTTAATCTCATAGGAAGTCACCTCCGTGGCGGGAGCAGCAATAGGAGTGCAGATAAAGTCATTGTTGTTGTGACTAGTGAATTCACACAACTTTGCGTTCTCAGTGGAACCCATAGCAGCAGCAACAAGCAAGAACAAAGCAACTATTTTTTTGTGGTTTTTGGTACAAGACTCTGAAGCAAAAACTAGAAAGCAAACTAATAAGACTAAAAAGCAAAGGTAAAGCATTGTGTGCAACTCCCCTATCTTGAAGACTGGAGTCCCCGGCAACGGCGCCAGAAATTTGCTTGATGACGAGTTGATGGATATACTTCTCTCCCCTCGTTGGTTACCCCAAGTGGAAGATGGAGATGTAGTTGGCAACAGATTTCCTTTACACGGGGACTGTAAGGTTTATCGAATCAAGAGGACTCCGAGGATCAACAAGTAGGTGGCCGTTGCTGTGGTGCTAGCAGAAGAAGTGGACCTGCACACACAACAAGTAACTTTGCTCCCAATGAGTTCTGATAGGTTATCAATCTCTAAGGCCTTGTAGTTTGCAAAGGATCAAAACACAAGTGAGAATAGTGATAGTGATTGCAACGGGAAAGTAAATAAAAGCAGTAAATGGTGGAGGTGTAAACAATGGTGGAGATATGGACCAGAGTCCCATGGTGTTCACTAGTGATTTCTCTCTCCCAAAAGACGATAAACAACTATGCCGGGTAAACAAATTACAACTGGGCAATTAAGAGAATTATAAACGCACCGCAATGCTAATCATGCTACTAGAAAGTTAGAGGATCAAAAGTAAGGGGCAGTACGCCAAGACAAGTAGACCGTTTATCCATCAGCATCTACTCTCTAATCATCCACCTTGATATATCTATCTAGAACATCTCGTTGGTATTAATTTGCGAGCCCCACCCAAAGTGTAAACTCAAAGCAAAGGACAACTGCATTAACGAAGTTTGTGTAAGGTAAACAATCCTTGCAACCATGGTTACAAGCACCGTTGTTTTCTCCCTGGTGTCAACAACACATCCCCTAGTCTCATGTTTCTGTCACTCAAGCTAGACATTAGGGGGCATGAACCCACAATCATGCATAACGCTCCCTCTTGGAGTTACAATCTACTACTCGGCCAAAGCAATACAAAGCAACGGAGAACATGCATGAATTACCTAAGAACATAATACAAAAGGAGAAACAAATATATAACTCATCACAATCTAAACATAATCTCATAATCCATCGGATCCCAGCAAATTCAGGATATCAAGAGCAAGTAAATTACATTGATGCTTGATCATGAAGGGCAGCTCACAAGGACTAATCATTGAAGCACAAGATTGGAGAGAAGACATCACATAGTTTTCATGGACTCATGGTCCAAGGAGGACTACTCACGGCACGTCCGGGAAGCGCCCATGGTGGTGGAGAAGCTCCTGGAGGTCAATCCTCCCTTCGGCTGGGTGCCGGGAAGAGGTCTTCTGGCGCTCCCGATCTGTGAAGCGCTGCGGCGACAGAATGGTGGAGAAATTCTTGATTCTGGATCTCTATTAAGGGTTTTCCGTCCGAGGGGTAAATATAGGCTAAAGGAGGGCTCCAGGGGGTGGACCAGCCGCCCAAGCGGCCTCGTGGCGCGGCCGGGAGGGGGCCTGCGCCAGGTGGCCACCTGGGTGAGGCCTGGCTCCCCTCTGGCCCACCTTGGTGCTTCGTGAAGCTTTCGTCACGCTGATTTTTATATATTTTCTCGTGATTTTTGGGGTTGTGGAAATTGGGGTAAAGTCCGTGCAATTAAAAGACATCAGCAGATAGAAACTAGCACAGGGTGCACTGAGTTAGTAGGTTAGTCCAAATATGTGTAAAAAGGTATAAAAGTGTTGCAAAACATATAACAATGTCACCCAAAAGAGCATGGAACAAACAAAAATTATAGATATGTTTGGGACGTATCACACGCTCAGCCATCCCTTGACACTTGAAGATCACCTACTTCATCGCCGCAAGCCTGTCCTTCTCACTTCCCTTCTTCTTGGGACCTTGAACGTCCCAGATGTGAAGCACCCCTGATGCATACCAATGGCTTGAGGGTGCTTCATCACCTGCGGCAGGTAGGGGTTTATGACCTTCTCGAAGAACTTGTCTTTGGATGGGCTCGCCGAAGTCATGGCAATATAAACCTGTGAGAAAAACAACTGGAAATAAGAAGAGAGGAAAATCTCACGATGTGGTGGTCAAAACACATGGGAGTAAATATTATGAATTTTTCCAGGCCATAATACATGCTTGGGAAGAATTCGAAGTCCGGGAGGCGCACGAGGGCCCCACAAGCCATCAGGGCGCGGGCTAGGGGGTGCCGTGTTGGCTTGTGCCTCCCTCGCGGGTACCCTAGAATCATTTTTATTTTTATATTTTTTTAAATACCAAAACTAGCAGAAAATAGTTTTTGGAATTTCTTGAGTCGGTTTACTTACCTATCACGTACCTGCCCCTTTTTCTGGTGTGGGGAGTGTTCCGGAAGACTTCCTTTATGTGCTTCTCCGGTGTTATGACTTGGATGACATTAGTTTCTTCATTCATAGGTGCACAAGAAATATAATGCATGATTCTTTGCCCGTTCACCACTCTTGGCTTTTTACCATTGAAGTTATCAACTTTCATAGCATCGGAGCAATAAACCTCCTCGACAACATATGGTCCTTCCCATGTGGACAGGAGTTTCCCTGAAAAAAAATCTAAAACGAGAGTTGTAGAAAAGCACTAGGTCAACTACATTAAATTCTTGTTTTTCAATTCTCTTGTCATGCCATCTTTTTACCTTTCCTTTAAATAACTTAGCATTTTCATAATCTTGTGTCCTCCATTCATCGAGTGAGCTAATATCAAATAACCTCTTTTCATCAGCAAATTTAAAATCATAATTAAATTCCTTAATTTCTCAATAAGCTTTATGTTCTAACCCAAGAGGTATATAAAAAGCTTTCCCATAAACCATTTTATATGGGTACATCCCCATGGGATTCGTATAAGCAGTTCTATAAGCCCACGTTGCATCATCAAGTTTCCTAGACCAATTCTTTCAGGATCTATTCACACTCTTTTTCAAGATTAATTTTATTTTGCGATTGCTCAATTCAACTTGACCACTAGACTGAGGATGATAAGGTGATGCAATTCTATGGTTAACATCATACTTAGCTAAAAGTTTACAGAAAGCACCATGAATAAAATGTGAACCTCTATCAGTCATTAAATATCTAGGGACTCCAAATCCGAGAAAGATAATGTCCTTAAGCATTTTAATAGAAGTGTTATGATCAACATTACTAGCTGGAATAGATTCTATACACTTAGTAACATAATCAACAATAACTAAAATATGAGTCAAAATCCCACACATCAAATGGTTGAATATCAAGTGAATAGTTCATAGGCATTTCCTGACGTTTCCCAATATTATCGACTCTTTGGCATTCACCACAAGAAAGGACATACTTACGAACATCTTTAAAAAGAGTAGGCCAATAGAAGACGGATTTTAATACCTTGTGTGCAGTTATGTCACTAGTATGGTGTCCTCCGTAGGCCTCGGAATGACACTTTCTTAGAATTTGTTCCTGCTCATGCTCAGGTATACAATGTTTGATAACACCATCTAGTCCTTTATAAAGATGTTGGCAATCCCAAAAGTAATGTCGTAAATCATAGATTTTCTTTTTCTTTTATTGATAGGTGAAGCTAGGCCGAATATATTTAATAACAATGTAATTAGCATAATCTGCATACCAAGGAGTACTACATGAAGTGTTTATAACGGCAAGTTGTTCATCGGGAACAGTATCATCAATAGACAGTGGGTCATCAAGAACATTTTCCATCCTAGACAAACTATCTGCTACACGGTTGTCAGCTCCCTTCCTATCAACGATATGCACATCAAATTCTTGGATCAATAACACCCATCTAATGAGTCTAGGTTTAGCATCTTTCTTTTCCATAAGGTATTTAATAGCAACATGATTTGTGTGAATAGTTAGTTTAGAATCAACAATATAATGTCTAAACTTATCACATGCGAAAACAACTGCTAAAAATTCCTATTCCCCAGTAGCATAATTTCTTTGAGCAGAGTCTAGGCTCTTACTAGCATAGTGAATAGCATTCAATTTCTTGTCAACTCTTTCCCAAGAACAACACCAACAACATAATCACTAGCAACACACATAATTTCGAATGGTAGGTTCCAATCAGGTGGTTGGGCAATAGGTGCAGAAATTAAGGCTTTCTTAAGTATTTCAAAGGCTTCTACACAATCATCATAAAAACAAAAGGAACATATTTTTGCAGAAGATTAGCTAATGGCCTAGAAATATTTGGTAAATCTTTAATGAAACGCCTATAGAAACCACCATGACCAAGGAAACTTCTTATACCTTTGATATCTTTTGGGCAAGGCATTTTCTCTATTGCATCAACTTTGGCCTTATCCACCTCAATACCTCGTTCAGAAATTTTATGCCCAAGCACTATACCTTCATTCACCACAAAGTGGCACTTCTCCCAATTCAAGACGAGATTAGTTTCTCCACATCTCTACAAAACTCGATCAAGGTTTCTCAAGAAATCGTCAAAGGAAGTCCCGTAAACAAAAAAATCATCCATGAAAACCTCAACAATATTTTCACAAAAGTCAGAGAATATATCAGTCAAACATGTTTGAAAGGTAGTAGGTGCATTAAATAGACCAAAAGTCATATGCCTATAAGCATAAGTTCCAAAAGGGAAAGTAAAGGTAGTTTTATCTTGGTCCTCTTTCGACACAGTTATTTGAGAGAATCCAGTATATCCATGAAGAAAGCAAAAGTGTGTGTGCTTAGATAATCTTTCTAACATTTGATCAATACAAGGCAAGGGGTGATGATATTTTCTAGTAGCCTTATTCAATTTCATGGAATCAATTACCATCCTATAATGAGTTACTATCCTTTGTGTAATAAGTTCATTTTTATCATTAGGAACAATAGTTATATCACATTTCTTAGGAACACAATGAATGGGATATACCCATCTACTATCAACAATAGGATAAATTATACCTGCTTCCAGAAGTTTTAGTATTTCAGTTATTACCACCTCTTTCATCTTAGGGTTGAGACAGCATTGATTATCAACAACTCGTTTAACATCAGATTCCATATTAATCTTGTGCTGACAAAGGGTGGGGCTTATGCCCTTAAGATCATCAAGAGTATATACAATAGCAGCCATGTGCTTCCTTAAAGTTTTGAGTAGTCTCTTTTCTTCCTGCTCTGAAAAGTTAGCACCGATAATAACATGATATATATTCTTGTCGTTAAGAAAAGCATATTTCAAAGTATTACGTAAATCCTTAAGCTCAAATACGTGATCTCCCCTGGGTGGAGGAGGATTACCTAAAATTTCAACTGGTAAGTTGTGCTTAAGGATATGTTGTTTATGAAGGAGTATCCTATCTGTTTCATTCATTTCATTCCAATGCATATCATTCTCATGGTCTAGCAAATATTTTTCTAGTGAATCGGTAGGAGGCACAACAATAGAAGCAAGACCAATTATTTCATCCTTACTGAGAAATTCTTGTTCACATGGCTTTTTTCTAAACTTGCAGAAATTAAACTCATGAGAAATATTACCAAAGATCACTTTGACCTTCTCAGTAGCACAATTAATTTCAGCATTAAAGACATTCAAGAAAGGTCTACCAAAACTGATGGGACAAAAATTATCTTGTTCCGAACCAAGTACTAGGAAATCAGTGGGGTACTTGACTTTTCCACAAAAGACTTCAACATCTCTAACAATCTGTCACGACCCTAGTTATACCTTGCTTGCAAACAATTCATGCATGCATCTTTGTTTTTCTTTGAACTTGAAGTGAGGAAGTGATCAAGCCTCAAAATTCAATTTTTTGTCAAAAGGTAATATAAAAATTGCCTCAAAATGATCCAATAAAATGTTCCAACTATTCTGTGAAAATATTGGGATGAGGTAACTTGCCAACCAATATTTTCAAAAGAAAGAAACATTTTATATTGGGCTTTTGAATTAATAAAACAATTACTTGAAATGGAACAATATTGTTATATATAAAATATAGTTTCTTAAATTCTGACATTATTATGTGGCATTGAATATTTATATTTATGTCACATAATAATATTTTTTGGATTTTATAAAATGATTTGATATTTTCTTCAAATGAGAACAAATATCACAAAAACAATAGAAATAAATAAAAAGAAAAGAAAAGGAAGAACCTACCTGGCGCAGGAGGGAAGCGGCCCAGCCCAGGGGCAGGGTCGTCTTCCATCTCTGCCAGTAGGCACAGGGGAAGGTGAGCACGTCGTCGGGCGAGCCAGCTCTTGCTTCGCGTTGGCGAGCTCCCGTGCATTCCTATCCACCCTGGACAGCCTCTAGGACCTCCCCCAAACTCATTTTTCTCTCCGGTCTCTCCCCATCTCTCTGTTTCTCTCTTCCCCACCGGATCCGAGAACGCCGCCGTCACCGTCGAGCACCACGACGCCCATCGTCGCCACTATGCCCCCTTGAGCTGCTCATCGCCTCCGCCACCATGAGCTGCTCCTCCCCGCTGGAAGCTCCGAGCTCCTGCAACACCGCCGCTCCAGTCGTCTTCTACCTCCAGACCCGCCGGATTCCGTCGCCGATTTGCCGGCTACCGGACCTCCCCGAGCTCGCCGTTGCCTCCATTCGCCTCGTGGTGAGCAGCAGAGTCATTTCCCCTCTTTATTGTCGTCACCGCGTTCCCTAGCTAGCTCCCTCGCCGGAGCCGAGAGCTGCTCACCGCCGGCCATGGCCACAGCACTCTCTGGCCGCTTCCGAGCTCAGAAATGAGCTCCGCGCCTTGCTAGCTTGCCGTAGCCATCTCCAGCGCGTCTCACGTGCCTCTTAGCACCAGTGCCACCATAACCAAGCTCCGACCGCTGCTTGGCTCGTTGTCGGTGCCTTCTCCGGCGCCCGTGTGACCAGCCGCCGCCTCCTCTGGATGAGGTTGAGCACGGGCTACCTGGTGGTGGTCTTAGCTTGCGATTTGGTGCTCTGTAGCGTGATTCCAAGCAGCTCCGGCGAGCCTACACCTTGGTTTTGGTTGTCGCCGGCTAGATTCCAGTAGGTGCCAACGTGGCCGCAACTTAGCAGCTAATTACCCCCACACAACCACTGACCAGCGGGCCCCGCGGTTGGTCAAACCCCAGTTAGCAAGGGTCAAAGCGGGATTAACCCACGAGTCATTGACGAGTGGCCCCACTAGTCAGGTTTGACCTGGGCCAGTGCTGCTGACTTGCTGACGCAGGGCTGATACTCCAATGATGCAATATTTAATTTTTGGAATAAAAATAAATCAGGAAATTCCTAAAAAATAGCAAAACTTCAAAAATTCATGGAAAATAAAAATATAACTTAGATGAAAATAATTTATATATGAAAAATTATCAGAAAAATACAAGGAATTTGATGGTACCATTTTCATGCATGTTTGAACAACTTAAACTTGCTGCATAGGATGATTTCACTAAAGGCATACAAATGCTTATATTTGGAGTTTAGAATTGATCTATATTGATCAAATGAACCCCAATTAACTTGTGGTCACTTGCATTAGACAAAACCAGCATCATGTTAACATGCCATGTCTATGCATCATTGTGAAGCATTTGACATGTTTAATTTTTTTCGTGTTTGATGTGGTCGATAGATTTGCGAGACGTAGTTTTTGACGACATCGAAGAACAGCCAAGTTCTTCGAATCAACATGCAAGCAAACCCCCTTGAGCATTCCTATACAATCCCACTCTCTCACTCTTGCTCTCATTTCAATGCATGAGGACAAGATGATTCAACTACTACTTATGTTTTGGTAGATGAACCCATTCCTTTGCATGACCTGTCTTTGTCATAGTAAATAGCTAAACCAAGCAACCTAGCATACCTGGTAGATGGTTGAGCCATGTTGTGACATTACCCTGTTATGCTTGCTATACTTAGAGTTGAGTTGGTCTGATCATCTGGATGATGATTTGGAATGATCATGTCCTACTGATGAGAGTTAAGTATGTGAACTTGTTTTGGTAAAGGTAGCGATGAGAGGCCATGTAGGAGTACATGGTGTGTTGTCTCATTGATGCCGCACTTAGGACCTGAGATCTTGTGTCGGTGTTCCAAGACTAGATACTACCCCTAATTGGGTTCCGGTAACTCGACCCCACTCAACCTATTTAGTACTTCATCCTTTGTCTAGGAGTCGCAGTAGTTTGAAATGTTCATAGGTTGTGGCACGACCTACTAAGTGTATGAACGGCCCAATCGGGACCGGCTTGGGGTCTTGCTCACATCGTTTGAGGCCACGTTGGAAACGTCGGTCGGACTTCCATTATGGGTTCCAACTCAGATAGGCGATTGCCTTGGGCGTGAGTCATTGTAGGTTAACGTCTGTGGCCGACTGCCTCGGTAGGCTTCCGCTTGAAGGTTGGCAAGGTGCTTGTTTTATGTGCACATGGCGATAAGTGGCGGGAGCATGTCTGACGAAGTACACCCCTGCAGGATAATTGTCTATTCGAATAGCCGCGTCCTCGGATATGGACTACTTGGATACTTGCATGGCTCATAGATAACTTTAACTGATACTCTAAAATGGTCCAGATAAGTGTGAGTGCTATGGATGGCCTTCTCATAGGATGATGAGGGAGGATCCATGGTGGTGTATTAATGTGGTGGATATGTGGACTCGTGTGCGCTCTCTTGTAGGGAGACGAGAGAGGTATGAAACATTGTTGTAGTGTAGGTTGGCCAAAGGTCAAAGCTGGCATTTCTGCAGTAAACCCCACAATCTCGTTCATTGATACATGATGCATATGTAGTTAGTTCTGATGTAAGTCTTGCTAAGTACCTTCGTACTCATTGTTGCTTATTTACATTTTTGCATAGACGTTGTTCTCTCTATGTTTACTTCTTGACGTTAACATCAATGTAATAGCTTGGGAACCCAGATAGTGGTCTAGCTCTTATGGTAGGGTCGTTGTAGCTTTTCACGCTCTTCCAGCCGCTTTTAATAGATGTCTGTACCCGGACATGTAACTTCCGCTTGATGTTTGTATGCTCTGAATGTTGGATCATGTGACCCCTTCTGTTTGTAACATTATACTATGTTGGCTCTTCGGAGCCTAATAAATGAATGATGTGTTGTAGAGTTATGTTGTGATGCCATGTTGTATCTACACATATCGTGCATATTGTGTGTATGTTTGAAATGCATTGATATGTGTGGGTTTCGACACTTAGTTGTGTGCCTTTAGTAGTTCTCTTTACGGGAAAATGCCTCTTTGTGCTTCCACCAAGCCTTGGTAGCTTGCTACTACTCCGAACACATTTATTGACCGACATGTATCCTTCTTTGCTGTTGTGTCTCTCCCCTCGAGGAAATGTCACGCGGTGAAATGGAGTCCATGTAGCTTGCTACGACTCGTCTACACTCGTTGTTGACCGACACCTGCTTTGCTGGGTTATGTATGTCTATCCCTGTACGGATGTGCCAGTTGGGTTCATAACTAGTCATGTCGACCCGGGTTCTCTGACATATGATTGCTGGCGACATAGTCATATACGTGAGCCAAAAGGCGCAAACGGTCCCGGCCAAGGTAAGGTGGCAGCCATGGTGATTACTGTGCGAGAGGCCAGAAAGTGATATGATGTTTTACAAGATGGAATTGTATGGCTTAGGATCGGGGTCCCGACAGCGTTGCTATGAGAGCTGGACTGTTTGTAGGATTACCAAGCCAAACTATTCGATGTTGAGTAGTAACTAGATAGTTATGTAAGGGAATTGATTGTGGAAGGGAACGTAAGGTTGTTTATACTCCTTTCCTTGAGTCACTCTATTCTGAGTCACCCTGTTCTATTCTACAAGGATTAAGGACTAGGCTTCTTACTATCTGCTAGGAGGACGAGTTTACTGGACCATGGACTTATAGGATGGTTTGTGTGTGTCAATCGTGCTTCCATGAGAATTGTGAGAAGTGATGCCTATGTTCTTGCTGCACCTTGAACCCATGTTGTTGAGTTGTTATGTTGCTCAAATCTCTTGCAGGTTGCCTCATATTTCATGCGAGTGCAGCCGTTATGATCTCTAATTTTCCCTAGGATTGTGGTGTTTTAGTGTTCTTCCTTGTTTCTGAACCCTGGTTGTTCCTTCAGGATGTCGCTAGTAACCTGGAATTCTACTGGTCGTGATCAGAACCATGGAGATGGTAGGGATGAAGAAGATCCGCTCGATCCGCATTTGTTGGCAGAGGTTATGCTAGAAATTGAGAGGAACAAGTGTGACACCAACCATCTGTTGGAGCACATCGAGCAGAATACAGCCCATCAGCGCAATGAGCTAGTATCCATCAGAGACTTCATGAAATAGAATCCTCCCACCTTCCGTCATTTCACTGAGACATTATGCAAACGTGACTGAAGGAGACAAGGTTACCTATGCCACATATCACCTTGAAGGTTCTGCTAGCCTATGGTGGGAGAACTTCGAGGCCATGCGTCCTGCAGGCCAAGTTACTTCATGGAAGGAGTTCAGTGAAGCTTTTCGTGAGCATCATATTCCACAGTCCGTGATAGATCGTAAGCAAGAAGAGTTTTGCAATTTTACTCAAGGCAAGATGGATGTGGATGCTTATAGTCGTGAGTTTGGACGCCTTGCGTGTTATGCACCAGAAAAAGTATCCACAGATGCCAAGAAGCAAGCTAGGTTCAGGAAATGTATTAATCCAAAGCTTCATCATGATATGAGTCTGGATGAGTTCATCAATTTTGAGGTTCTTGTGAACAAAGCCATCCAAGGAGAAACAAGCAGAATAACCTATGAGGAATATCACAAGCACAACCGTGATGTTGGATCATCTTCAAGTTATATACACCAGAAGCTTAGGATATGGATCCCAAATGTTGCTCTTCCTCCAAGATATGTACCAAGGCCATCCTATGTGGCACCTCGTCTGCTGATGCCAAGTGTTCCCCAGAAGAACCTCATCAACCAAGTGATCAAACCAGATCCACATCCTATTTATGGAGCATGCTTCAAGTGTAGGCAGCCTGGACACTATTCAAGGGATTGTCCTCTACGTGGTTATGTTCCTCCCCTTCAGGAATGGGTGTTGTTCGTTGCAAGCCATCAACCAACAAGTCTAAGGAATAGTTAGTTTCTCTAACTCGTGGATGTGTGCACCATTTATCTGCAAAAGAAGCTCAAGATGATGATGATGATGATGTCATGCTTAAGACGCTTCTTGTCAATTATCATCCAACTTCAGTTCTATTTGACTCTGGAGCATCCCACTCCTTCATCTCTGAACGTTATGCCTCCTTGCATAACATTGCCTTCGAAGATGTGCCCACTCCATTAGTAATTTAGGCTCCAGGGTCCAAATGGCAAACTAATGCAGTAAGTCATGGGAACCAAATCCTTGTTGATGGTTTAGTATTCCTTGCTTCCTTGATATCTGTCAAGACTTCAGACATCAGTATCATTTTGGGGATGGACTGGTTGGTAGCTCATCATGCCAAAATTGATTGTTTCTCTAGCTCTGTTCAGCTCACTCATCCTTCTGGCCAAATAGTCAATGTCTCGTGTGGTGTTTCAAAATGCCAGATATATGCCCTCAATGCCAATCCTCTTCGAGACCTTGAAAACATCTCGGTAGTCCGTGACTTTCCGGATGTCTTTCCAGAAGAACTGCCAGGTGTTCCACCCGACAAAGAAACAGAGTTTGTCATAGAACTTGTTCCAGGAACTGCTCCAATTGCTAGAATACCCTATAAGATGTCTCCTCAAGAATTAGCTGAGCTTAAAATCCAACTCGATGAATCTTTGAAGAAAGGTTTCATCCATCCTAGTTCTTATCCTTGGGCTTGTCCTGTCCTCTTCGTCAAGAAGAAGGATGGTACAGATCGGATGGTTGTAGATTATCGACCGGCTAATCTGGTCACGATAAAGAACAAATATCCGCTCCCCAGGATCAACGATCTGTATGATCAGCTTGCCGGATCTCCAGTCTTTTCCAAGATGGATTTTATATTAGGTTATCATCAAATCAAAATTAGGAACGGGCACATTCCTAGGACGGCTTTTCTCACTCGTTTTGGCCAATACGAGTACACTGTCATGTCTTTCGGTCTAACCAATGCCCCAACCACCTTCTCTCGCTTAATAAGTTCGATCTTCATGGAGTACTTGGACAAATTCGACATGGTTTATCTCGATGATATTCTGATTTACTCGAAGAACTAAGAAGAACATGCTGAGCATCTTAGGCTGGTATTGATGAAACTTCGAGAGCACTGCCTTTATGCCAAATTCTCTAAGTGCGAATTCTGCTTACCAGAAGTGACCTATCTAGGTCACGTAATCTGTGCGAAAGGTATAGTTGTGAATCCCGAGAGAGTTCAGGTCGTTCTTGATTGGAGTCCACCTGAATCGGTGAAGCAAGTTAGGAGTTTCCTTGGCTTAGCAAGCTATTGTCGCCGCTTCGTTGAGAACTTCTCCAAAGTTTCCAAACCTCTAACTTAACTCCTCAAGAAAGATAAGAAGTTCGAGTCGACCCAACAGTGTCAGGAAAGTTTTCAGGAGTTGAAAAGATGACTCGCTACTACCCAGGTACTTGTGCACCCGGATTTCACAAAGGACTTTATTATCTACTGTGATGCCTCGCGTCAAGGACTTGTATGCATTCTTATGCAAGATCGTCATGTGATTGCCTACGCATGTCGACAGTTGCGTCCACATGAGGAGAATTATACAACACACGATCTGGAACTGTAGTTTATGCTCTATTAACCTGGCGACATTACCTTTTGGGTAATCGTTGCGAAATATACATTGATCACCAGAGTCTCAAGTATATATTCACCCAAATGGATTTGAATCTCAGGCAAAGACGTTGGGTTGAGTTGATCACGGATTATGATTTAGGAATATCTTACACCCCAGGCAAAGACAATGTCATGGCTGATGCACTAAGTCGTAAATCCTATTGTCACAACCTCATGTTGCTAAAAATTCAACCACTTCTCCATGAGGAATTTCGTAAGCTTAATCTTCACATTGTTCCTCAAGGATTCCTTTCTACCTTGGTGGCGAAACCAAATCTTGAGGATCACATCATAGATTCTCAAAAGCATGATATGGGAATTTTCTGGATAAAGAGCAACATTGCCAAAGGAGTTGCTCATCCTTTCTTGATAAATGATAAAGGTGTTGTATTCTTTGAAAATCGTTTGGTGGTTACCAAGAAGCAACAACTTCGAGAACCGATCCTCAAGGAAGCTCATGAATCTCCTCTCACGATTCATCCCAGTAGTACTAAGGTGTATCGGGACGTATGCCAAAGGTTGTGGTGGACCCGGATGAAGAGAGAAATCGCTCAATTTATTGCTAACTGTGATGTTTGTCGTCGCGTTAAGGCAGAGCACCAAAGGCCTGCTGGCACTCTTCAGCCCCTGGTTGTTCCCGAGTGGAAATGGGACAAGGTTGGTATGGATTTCATCACCGGCTTTACAAAGACAAAGAAAGGGAATGATGCCATCTTCGTGGTCATCGATCGCCTTTCGGAAGTTGCTCATTTCCTTATAGTTCGAGAGAGTATAACTGCTAGTCAGTTAGTAGACCTATATATTTCTTAAATAGTTCCTCTTCATGGTGTTCCTCTAGAAATCAATTCAGACCGTGGAAGTCTTTTCACCTCTCGGTTTTTGGAAAGTTTCCAAAATGGTATGGGAACCCATCTCTCCTTTAGCACCGCTTATCACCCTCAGTCAAGTGGTCAAGTAGAAAGAGTCAATCAAATTCTCTCCTTTAGCATGCTCTGTGTTATATCATTTGGAATGAATTGGGAGAAATGTCTTATATTCGCCGAGTATGCTTATAAAAATAGTTTCCAGTCTAGTCTGGGCAATGCTCCTTTCGAAGTTCTATATGGACGAAGATGTCGAATGCCATTAAACTGGTCAGAAACTGGTGAAAGACAATTCTTTAGACCGGATATGATCCAGAAGGCTGAAGAGCAAGTTTGCATCATTCGAGAAAATTTGAAAACTGCCCAATCTCGTCAAAAGAGCCAATATGACCGCCGTCAGAAGGAAGTAAGTTATGAACTTGACTAGAAGGCTTACCTTCGGGTTTCACCTCTCAAGGGTACCCATCATTTCGGTATCAAAGGAAAATTAGTTCCTTGTTACATTGGTCCTTTTCGCATTCTCTCTAAACGAGGAGAGGTTGCCTACCAATTGGAACTACCCCCAAAACTTTCCAAAGTTCATGATGTGTTCCACGTTCCCAACTCAAGCGTTTCTTCAAGGATCCTATTCGCGAAGTGGACCACGAAACGCTTGATCTCCAAGATGACCTTTCATACCAAGAATACCCTTTTTGTATTCTTGATGAAACTGAGCACATCACCCTTCGTCGCAACATCAAGTTTCTCAAGGTTCAGTGGTCTCATCATTCCGAGGATGAAGCAACCTGGGAGCGCGAAGATCGTCTTCGGCTTAAATTCCCCGACCTCTTTCTAACTACGCCGGAATCTCGGGACGAGATTCTTGTCTAGTAGGGGTGAGTTCTCACAGCCCTAGTTATACCTTGCTTGCCAAGCATTCATGCATGCATTTTTTTCTTTGAACTTGAAGTGAGGAAGTGATCAAGCCTCAAAATTCAAATTTTTGTCAAAAGGCAATATAAAAATTGCCTCAAAATGATCCAACAAAATGTTCCAACTATTCGTGAAAATATTGGGATGAGGTAACTTGCCAACCAATATTTTCAAAACAAAGAAACATTTTATATTGGGCTCGCTATTGAATTCTTAAAACAATTACTTAAAATGAAACTATATTGTTATATATAAAATATAGTTTCATAAATTCTGAAATTATTATGTGGCATTGGATTCTTACATTTATGTCGCATAATGATATTTTCAGGATTTTATAAAATGATTTGATAATTTCTTCAAATCAGAACAAATGTCATAAAAATAGTAGAAAGAAATAAAAAGAAAAGAAAAGGAAGAACCTACCTGGCCCAGGAGGGAAGCGGCCCAGCCCAAGGGCAGGGTCGTCTTCCACCTCTGCGAGTAGGCATAGGGAAGGTGAGCACGGCGCCGGGCAAGCCAGCTCGTGCTTCACGCTGGCGAGCTCCCGTGCATCCCTATCCACCCTGGTCAACCTCTAGGACCTCCCCCGAGTTCATTTTTCTCTCTAGTCTCTCCCCATCTCTCTATTTCTCTTTTCCCCACCGGATCCGAGAGTGTCGCCGTCACCATCGAGCACCACCACGACCATCGTCGCTGCTATGGCCCCCTAATCTGCACATCGCCTTCGCCCCCATGAGCTGCTCCTCCCCGTTGGAAGAATCGAGCTCCGAGCTCCTGCAACACCGCCGGTCCAGTCGTCTTCTACCTCCACACCCGCCGGATTCCGTCGCCGATTCTCCGGCTACCGGACCTCCCCGAGCTCGTCGTTGCCTCCATTCCCCTTGTGGTGAGCTGCAGAGTCATTCCCCCCTCTTTATGGTCCTCCCCGCGTTCCCTAGCTAGCTCCCTCGCTGGAGCCGAGAGGTTCTCGTCGCCGACAATGGAGCAGCCGTGGCCACAACACTCTCTGGCCTCGTTTGACCTCGAAAACGAACTCTGCGCCTCGCTAGCTCACCGTAGGCATCTCCAGCGCATCTCCCCGTGCCTCCTAGCGCCAGTGCTGCCATAATCGAGCTCCGACCGCTTCTTAGCTCGTCGCCGGTGCCTTCTCCGGCGCCCCCGCGACCAGCCGCCGCTGCCTCTGGATGAGGTCGAGCACGAGCTACCTGCTGGTGGTCTCAGCTCGCGATTTGGTGCTGTGTAGCGTGATTCCGAGCAGCTCCGGCAAGCCTCCTCCGCGGTTTTGGTCACCGCCGGCCAGATTCCGGCGGGCGCCGACATGGCCGCAGCTTAGTAGCTAATTACCCCCACACAACCACTGACCAGCGGGCTCCACGGTTGGTCACACCCCAGTTAGCGAGGGTCGACGCGGGATTAACCCACGAGTCACTGACCAGTGGCCCCCACTGGTCAGGTTTAACCTGGGCCAGCGCTCTTCACTTGCTGACGGAAGGCTGACGCTCTGATGATCCAATATATAAATTATGGAATAAAAATAAATCAGGAAATTCCAGAAAGATAACAAAACTTCAGAAATTCATAGAAAATAAAATATAACTCAGATGAAAATAATTTATATATGAAAAGTTATCAGAAAAATGCAAGGAATCTGATGGTACCGTTTTCATGCATGTTTGAACAACTTAAACTTTCTGGATAGGACAATTTCACTAAAGGCATATGAATGCTTATATTTGGAGTTTAGAATTGATCTATATTGATCAAATGAACCAAATTAACTTGTGGTCACTTGCATTAGACAAAACGAGCACCATGTTAACTTGCCAGGTTCATGCATCATCGTGAAGCATTTGTCGTGTTTAATTTGTTCCTTGTTTGATCTGGTCGATAGATTTACGAGAAGTTTTCGACGACATCGAATAACAAGTGAGTTCTTCTGATCAACAGGCAAGCAAACCCGCTTGAGCATTCCTATACAATCCCACTCTAATGCTCTTGCTCTCAATTCAATGCATTAGGATAAGATGATTCAACTACTACTTATGTTTCGGTAGATGAACCCATTCCTTTGCATGACATGTCTTTGTCATAGTAAATAGCTAAACCAAGCAACCTAGCATTCCTGGTAGATGCTTGAGCCATGTTGTGCCATTACCCTGTTATGCTTGCTATGCTTAGAGTTGAGCTGGTGTGATCATCTGGATGATGAATTGGAATGATCATGTCCTACTGATGAGAGTTAAGTATGTCAACCTATTTTGGTAAAGGTAGAGATGAGAGGCCATGTAGGAGTACATGGTGGGTTGTCTCATTGATCCCGCACTTAGGACCTGTGATCTTGTGTTGGTGTTCCAAGACTAGCTACTACTCCACATTGGGTTCCGGTAACTCAACCCCGCTCGTCCTATTAACTACTCTGTTCTCAGTCGAGGAGTCGCAGTAGTTTGAAACGTTCATAGGTTGTGGCACGACCTACTAAGTGGATGAACGGCCCAATCGGGACCGGCTTGGGGACCTGCTCATATTGTTTGAGACCATGTTGGAAACCTCGGCCGGACTTCCATTATGGGTTCCAACTCAGATAGGCGACTGCCTTGGGCATGAGTCATTGTAGGTTAATGTCCGTGGCCGACTCCCTCGCTGGGCTTCCGCTTGAAGGTTGCCGAGGTGCTTGTTTTATGTGCACATGGCGATAAGTGGCGGGAGCATGTGTGACGACGTACACCACTGCAGGGTAATTATCTATTCGAATAGCCGCGTCCTCGGATATGGACTACTTGGATACTTGCATGGTTCATGGATAACTGTAATGGAAACTCTAAAATGGTCCAAATAAGTGTGAGTGCTATGGATGGCCTTCTCGTGGGATGACGAGGGAGGATCCATGGTGGTGTAATGATGTGGTGGATATTTGGACTCGTGTGCGCTCTCTCATAGGGAGACGAGAGAGGTATGAAACATTGCTGTGGTGTAGGTTAGCCAAAGGTCAAAGCTGGCATTTCTGTAGTAAACCCCACAATCCCGTTCATTACATGATGCATATGTAGTTAGTTCTGATGTAAGTCTTGCCGAGTGGCTTCGTACTCGGTGTTGCTTATTTACATTTGTGTAGAGTTAGACGTTGTTCTCTCTACCTTTACTTCTTGACGTTAACATCAATGTCATAGCTTCGGAACCTAGATAGTGGTCTGGCTCCTATGGTAGGGGTGTTGTAGCTTTTCAGGCTCTTCCAGCCGCTTTTAATAAATGCATGTACCCAGACATGTAACTTCCACTTGATGTTTGTATGCTCTGAATGTTGGGTCATGTGACCCCTTTTGTTTGTAACATTATACTATGTTGGCTCTTCGGAGCCTAATTAATAAATGTTGTGTTGTAGAGTTATGTTTGGACACATTGATTGACCGGCATGTATCCTTCTTTGCTGATGTGTCTGTATCCTCGGGGAAATGTCACGTGGTGTAATGGAGTCCCTGTAGCTTGCTACGACTCGTCTACACTCGATGTTGACCAACACCTGCTTTGCTGGTTTATGTATGTCTGTCCCTGTATGGATGTGCCACTTGGATTCATAACTAGTCATGTTGACCCGGGTTCTCTGACATATGATTGCTGGCGACATAGTCATACACGTGAGACAAAAGGCGCAAACGGTCCCGGCCAAGGTAAGGTGGCAGCCATGGTGATTACCGTGCGTGAGGCCACAAAGTGATATGATGTGTTACAAGCTGGAATTGTACGGCTTAGGATCGGGGTCCCGACACAATCCCAAGTGGTGAAATAGTATCACGGTTTGTAAGTTTAATAGTGACATCAATATCTTAAATTTTAGAGGGTGTTATATCATGCATAATTGCTTGATATAATGTAAAAGGTATAGCACTAATACTAGCACCAATATCATACATACCATGGCAGCAATGATCTCCAATTTCAATTGAGATGACATGAGTGCCTAACACCAGTTTACTTTTATCTAGCTCATCTCGTTTGTTTCTAATAGGTTTTGCAATTCTAGCAACTTCATCACATACATAAATAACCTGGCCATCAATATTATCAACTAGGCTCAACATTTATTTGTTCAGAAGGTGTAGGTGTCCTAACATAACTCTTATCAACCACTATTGAGCCTTAGCATGTTCTCTAATCCTAACAGGAAAAGGAGGTTTCTCAATGTAAGGAGTAGGGACAATTGGATCAACATGGTTAACAATTATTTCTTCCTTCTTAATTCTAACAGGTTCCTCAGGGTAATTTTTCACTGGGAGGATGATATTTAAACCACTTTCCTTGTGAAGCTCAACATAAGTAGCAAAATATTCACAGAAAGTAGCTACTATCTAAGAGTCAAAGCCATATTTACTGGTAAACTCGTGAAAGGGAGAAGTTTCCATGAAAGATTTAACGCAATGAAAATCAATCTTTATAGCTTACTCTTTACCTTCATCGAGTTCCCAATCTTCACAGTTACATTTAATCCGTTCCAAAGGATCCGATTTGAATTCAATAGTCTTCTTCATATAATAACCAGCAGCACAAGAATCAAGTAACGTTCGATCATCATGAGAAAGCTGAGCATCACATTTTTGTACAATCAATTCTCTTGGAAGCTCATGGTTGGGGTAGGTATGCATCATATATTTAAGCCTCGCCAAGCTTGAGCGATACTTTCTCGTTCGCGATGCCATCAATTATAAATAAAACTTCAATCCTGATTGATTAGATGCATAGGATAAAACTTCGGATGAAATCCCAACTTCAAGAGATTCCAGTCCCATGATCGAATATCAACCAATAGCATGTACCACATTAATGGTTTTCCCTCCAAAGAGAAACAAAAAAAATTCTTCTTCACTTTGTCTACGGATAGGCCTGCAAGCTTAAACAAACCACAAATCTCATCGACAAATATCAAATAGTAATCACAATGAGTTGTACCATCATATGGATTAGATAACAGTTTTTCAAGCATACCCGAATGAAATATCATAATAAATATTTCCAGTAGGTTCAGTAGGTTGAGGAACAATTTCCTCATCTTTAGTTCGAGGCGAAGACGCCCCGAACAAACCACTCAAAGGGTGGCCGTTCATGGTGACAAGGATCAATAAATTTCAGCACGTGTATGAAATGTTTCCTTACCAATTCCCACTTACCAAAGGCGCTTCACTTCCTGGCAACAGAACGAGAAAAGAGTCTTGACGACCCACAAGTATAGGGGATCAATCATAGTCCTTTCAATAAGAGTGTCGAACCCAACGAGGAGCAGAAGGAAATGATAAGCAGTTTCCGGCAAGGTATTCTCTACAAGTGCTATAAGTAATAGTGATAAGTTGTTTTGTAGCAAGATAATTCATAACAAGTGATAAGTAACAATAGTAACAAAGGTGCATCAAGGTAGCCCAATCCTTTTTACAGCAAAGTACATGCCTTAAAGTACTCTTATATAAAGCAAGCGCTCCCGAGGACACATGGGAATTTCTGTCAAGTCATGTTCATCATATTAAGTTGATTCGCCTTTGCTACTTTGATGATTTAATATGTGGGTGGACCAGTGCTAAGGTGCTATTCTTACTTGAACGAACAACCTATATGATTACGACCTCCTGCGAGCATCCGCAACTTTGAAAGAAGAATTAAGATAAATCTAACCATAGCATGAAACATGTGGATCCAAATCAGCCCCTTATGAAGCAACGCATAAACTATGGTTCAAGATTTTGTCACTCTCACAACCCATCATCTTCTTGTTACTCCACAATAACTTCCCTTATGCCCATAACATGGTGAAGTGTCATGTAGTCGATGTTCACATGGCACCACTAAGAGAAGTAACACGATCCATATCATCAAAATATCGAACGAATACCAACTTTATATGATTACTTATAACAAGACTTCTCCCATGTCCCCAGGAACAATAGTTACTAGTCACACATCATGAACATGTTCAAGATCGGAGGTGTAATAACAATAATTAAGGATCTGAACATAGTATCTTCCACCGAGTAATCCAACAAGCATCAACTACAAGATGTAATCGACACAACTAGTAACCCACAAGTACCAATGTGAGGTTCCGTGACAGAGATTGAATACAAGAGATGGACTAGGGTTGGAGATGAGATGCTGCTGGTGAAGATGTTGATGAATATTGGTCCTCCCACGAAGAAGGAAACGTTGGTGAAAGTGCGTTATATCGACTAGAGGGGGGTGAATAGGAGATTTTTAGAATTTCATCACTGAGGAAATTCCTTTTGAGGAAATTCCTCACTAATGACTAACTTACAGCGGAAACAGTAAAGGATCAGAAGTGCAAAGTTTCACAACAGCAGTTTTTTAGTGTGAGGAATGTGAAAACTGATTGCACAGTGAGCAGGCACGCACAACACAGATGAGGCTTAACTAGCGTGAAGAATTTGGGGTTGAGGAATTTCATAGAAAGTCTTCAGCAAATTCTTCAAACAGTAACAGTGAAAGTCATCAACACATAATCTGAGGAAAGTAAGGAGTTGAGGAATTAGAACCCGTTTCACAGCGAAGACAGTAGTTGATGACCCAGTTCCAACTGCTGTGATAGTTGTACATCTGGTTTGGCGCGGCTTGGTATTGAAACCAAAGGACACACAGGACCGGGACACACAGTCCCTACCATATTCTCCTTGGGCTAGGAACACACAGTCCTCGCCCAACACTCGTGGTAAGTCTTCAGGGCAGACTTCCAAACCCTCACAAACTTGGTCACCCGGTGATCCACAATTGACTGCTAGATTGCTCTAGACCATGACACCTAACCGTCTGGAGGATGCACAGTCCTCAAAGGTAAAAGGCTTCAGTTCCACACAGGAACAACTTCTTCAGTGATGCTCAATCACTTGGTTCTAGGTTTGTGGTTTGGTGTTTGGGGTTTTTCCTCACTGATGAACTACTCTCGAAGACTCTGAGGAATTTGGGTTGCTCTTATGACAAGTGTCAGTTTCTAACGGAGCAGCCAACCGCTAATGGTTGTGTGGGGGGGGGGGGCTATTTATAGCCTGGGAGCATCCCGACATGATTTGACACTAATGCCCTTAAATAATATGACTGTTGGTGTGGATAAGACCAATGATGTGGCATGGCTATCGAAACGGTCGGAACCCTCAACTGTGAGAGTCCTCATGTCACTCGTATTCCTCACTTGAGGCTTTTGGTAGGATTAGGCTTGGGTTGCGCATCATGAGGAAATTCATTCCAAAGTGTAACTTCGACCCCCTTTAACAGTACAGTGTTCCTATTACTCAAGTGTGAAGAAAGTAAAACAGAAAGAGTAAATCTTCATGCTTCAAAGTCTTCAGAATGGTTTTTCTTCAGGACACACCGAATTCCTCAATTTCAATATCTTCATGAGGAATATCAATTTCATTGTAGATTCTTCGCGATTCAATTCTTCAGCTTCAGACCAATTTCTTCAACCGAAGATATACATTTTTTGGGGTCGATATTCATCAAATATTTCAAACTCCTCAGTGACCTATATATCCTGTGTACACTCAAGAACACATTAGATACTTAACCTATAAGTCTTCAAACCACCAAAATCACTAAGGGGCACTAGATGCACTTACAATCTCCCCCTTTTTGGTGGTTGATGACAATTAGGTTAAGGTTTCAACAGCGGTAATAAATATGAAGTGTAAATACTCATTTGAGGAATTTGAAATCAAGATTTAGAGAGACTCCCCCTGAAGATGTGCATATCTTGAGGATTTTTCTTTTCACGGCAAATGCACATTGATGATTTATATCATGGACATCTCCCCCTGAGTCTTGTAAATCATGCATACATGTAACATATAGTATGAAGAAAATGAAGAAGCATGATGACAAATGGTATGCCCGTGGAGCTCGTTTTCGACGAGGCGACGCCCATGATGATCGACGTCCCCGTCCGCCATGCGGATTCGGACGAAGATTCTGATGACGAGGCGCTTCCTAGCGTCGTCGTCGCTGCTATGGAGAACCTCAGCGTTCTCTTCAGCAACCTTCGCCTCAACGACGGCCCCCGCTACTTCGGCGAGGACTGCGACGTTGAGGCGCTCTGCGCCAGCTTCAGCAGGCTCTCTATCACTGAGATGTCTGCCCACGATATCTACCCAAGTGACGTCCTAATCTTCGACGACCCTTCGCCGTCGGTGGGGTTCTTCACCCCGTACCATGTCGCTGCCATCTCCAACACCGTGGAGGTGATGGTTATCGGCGCCGGCACCAACACGGCCCCCGGCAAGGCCTCCGCAGGCGCTGGCGAGCGCGCTGCGACCGCCGCCGACACTCTTCAGGACGCCATCGCTGGCCTGAAGACACCGGTCACCGCTTCCGCCAACCTGCAGACGCTCGGGCATCACTAGAGGAGGCTCGCAAGCATATCTTGGAGTAGGGCATCGTCGTGGCCTCGGCAAAACGTCGGTTGGAGGCTACACATCGTGAGTATAACTCCGCTTACGGTCTTACTCCGATTTCCGAGGCCCCCAACCGGCTTGGACCGGTCCGCAACCGTGGATGGTTCGTCGCCGAGGTTCTAGGCCGGGACCTGCCCACCTATGAGACTCCTGCGGCCAACATGCGGGCAGCACAGGCGGCCATGGAGGAAATGGCAAACCTGGAAGGCGAGGAGCGCGCCTTCCAGGAGAAGCGTGTCAAGGATCTCCTTGACGCCGCTAACCAGCAGCACGCTCGGTTAGACCCCGGCCAGGCTCATTCTGAGTCCCCCGAGCCGAACTTGGGGGTTCGCCGCAACCCTAGCGGCCAGCACCACGCCGAAGGATCTTCCTCGCATCGCCCTTCCGGCTGGAGGGGCGAGGGAAGCCAAGGCCAGCGCTCGCAACACCAGAGCGAGCACACTTCGGGCTTACGTCGCGGAGGCGACGAGGGCGACTCGGAGTACGGGGACCTTCCCCCGCGAAGGACTCACGCCTCCGGGTCCCGAGGCGCCTCCCCTCTCGCCACCGGGGCTGGCGCCCCCGCCACCCAGGATGAGCGGGACGCTCGCCGGCGCATCATCGCCCTGGCCCATTCGGCCCTCCTAGAGGAAGACGGACCAGTCGGTCCGGCGTGCTTCGGCCCCCGGATCCGAGGGGAGCCGTTCCCCCGAGGCTGCACCTTGCCTCGGGATACGCCAAAATATAACGGCACGGCCAAGCCAGAAGACTGGCTGGTCGACTATACCACGGCCGTGGGCATCGCCATGGGCAACAAGCGCGTAGCGGTTCGCTACGTGCCACTCATGCTGGCCGGCTTGGCCCGGACGTGGCTTAACAGCCTCCCGGCTGGCAGCGTCAACTCCTGGGTGGACTTCGAGGAGGCATTTGTCTGCAACTTCACCGGCACCTACAAGCACCCTGGTCGGCCTCGCGAGCTGGCCATATGCGTTCAGAAGGCCGACGAACCCCTCCGCGACTACGTCACCCGGTGGACCAAGCTCCGCAACTCCTGTGAGAGGGTGCATGAGGTACAAGCCATACAGTACTTCATCGACAGATGCCGAGACGGCACCCTCCTCAAGCACAAGCTCATGTGCGCCGAGCCCACCTCTTTGGCGGTGCTCATGGCCAAGGCGGACAAGTACGCCACGGCCAACTCCGCGATGCGCATCGAGGTGACCGCCTTGGACAAAGTTCTGCCGACGCCGGCTACTCCCAAGCCGGCGGGGGACAACCGAGGCGGCCAGAACAACTACAAGCGCAAGGCGGATCAGATGGGCAACAACAAGCTGGTGGCCAATGTGGAGGGCGAGGCGTCGGGTTCTCCAGCTGGCCCTCCACAAAAGCGTCGCAATCAGGGCAACCATAACTGGCTGCCCAAGCAGTCTCTCGAGCACCTGCTCGACGCCCCCTGCAAGATACATTCGGGGGCGACACCGTCTACCCATACCATTCGACAGTGCAGCGTCGCATGCCGGCTGTCGCAAGGGGAAGGAATGCCAGCTCCCCCGGGTGCGCAGGCGGCTCCCCGTGCACCGGCTCCCCTTCACGTTCCGCTTCCGCCGCCGCCGCCTCGCGACGACGGCCCACACCCTGATGACTATCCGCATCAAGACGGAGCGTTCGTCGTCTTCACCAGTGAAGGCGACGACAAGCACAACCTGCGCCAAAGGCGGCGTGAGGTGAACGCCACCATTCCCCCGGTTCCCCAGTACATGCATTAGTCGGACAGGCCAATCACATGAAGCCGGGTGGACCACCCTGCGGTGGTGCCCAACCCGGGGTCATACGCACTCGTCCTCGACCCCACCTTCGCCTCCAAGAGGCTCACCTGCCGATTCTCCCGGGTGCTGGTCGATGGCGGCAACAGCATCAACATCCTCTACCTCGACACTCTCCGCCAGCTCGGGCTCAAAGAGACGGACGTCCTGCCAACCAGCATTGTCTTCCATGGCATTGTGCCTGGGCAGTCATGCTCGCCCATCGACAAGATCCAGCTGGACGTCCTCTTCGGCGACAAGGCCCACTTCCGCCGAGAGTCCATATGGTTCGAGGTGGCGGACCTCAGTAGCCCGTATGACGCGCTGCTGGGGAGACTGGCTCTGGCCAAATTCATGGCCATCCCGCACTACGCCTACCTGAAAATGAAGATGCCGGGTCCCAAGGGCATCATCACTGTTGTTGGCGACTACAAGAAGTCCCTCGAGTGTTCCCAAGATAGCAGCCGCCTCGCCGACGCCTTGGTGATTGCTGAGGAGAAGCGGCAGATCGACCGGCTCGTGGCCCAGGCTACCGAGTAGCCGGCGATTCCTTCTCCTCCGCCCCAATCGGCCGGCGAGGGCTCTTTCAAGCCGGCTAAAGAGACCAAGCAGGTCCCACTCGACCCTACCAACCCAAAGCAGTGCATCACCATCGGGGCTGGCCTCAGCCCTAAATAGTAAGGCGAGCTCGTCGACTTCCTCCGTGAGAATCGGGACATATTTGCATGGTCCCCCAAGGACATGCCGGGTGTTCCGAGGAAGTACGCCGAGCACAAACCTCACGTGCGACCGGATGCAAAGCCGGTGAAAAAATCTTTGCGCCGCTTCGCCGAGGGGAAGCGGCGCACAATCGGAGAAGAGATCACCCGGCTCCTTGCAGTCGGCTTCATCATGGACGTTTTCCACTCGGACTGGCTGGCGAACCCAGTCCTGGTGCTGAAGAAGAACAACACATGGTGAATGTGCATCGACTACACTAGCCTGAATAAGGCCTGTCCGAAAGACCTTTTCGCATTGCCTAGGATAGATCAAGTGATCGACTCCACTGCAGGCTACGAACTGCTGTCATTTCTGGATGCTTATTCAGGCTACCATCAAATCAAGCTGGATCCAGCTGATCGCCTGAAGACCTCCTTCATCACGCCCTTCGGGGCCTACTGCTACACCACCATGACGTTCGGTTTGAAGAACGCAGGTGCGACGTTCCAACGCTGCATGCAGCTGTGCCTACTGCCATAGATGGGCAGAAACATCCACGTCTATGTGGATGACATCGTCGTCAAGACGAAGCAGCACTTCAGCCTCCTCGACGACCTGCGACAGACATTCGCCAATCTGCGCGAATACAAGATCCGGCTCAATCCTGAGAAGTGCGTCTTCGGGGTCCCAGGCGGCAAACTCTTGGGGTTCTTCATATCCGCCCGTGGCATCGAAGCGAACCTTGAGAAGATCAGCACCATCGAGCGGATGGTGCGGCCGGCTCGGATCCTCGACATCCAGAAGTTCGTCGGCTGCTTGGCATCCCTCATCCGGTTCGTCAGCCGGCTTGGCGAGAAGGCCCTTCCACTCTACCAGCTCATGAAGAAGACGACGAAGTTCGAGTGGAATGACCAGGCGGACGAAGCCTTCCGCGATCTCAAGCGGGTAATCTCGAGCCTGCCAATCTTAGCAGCCCCATCTAAAAGGGAACCCATACTCATATACATCGCGGAGACCACTCACGTGGTCAGCGTAGTGTTGGTCGTTCAGCGCAAACAGTAAGGCAAGGCCCTGCCAGTTCAGCGCCCTGTCTACTAGCTTAGTGAGGTCTTGTCCGCCTCTAAGCAGAACTACCCTCATTATCAGAAAATGTGTTATGGTGTTTACCTTGCTGCAAAGAAATAAAAACAATACTTCCAAGAGCATGCCATCACTGTGGTGAGCACCGCTCCATTCTGAGAGATCATGGGCAGTCGTGATGCCACGGGCAGAATTGCCAAATGGTCTATCGCCATGAGAGACCAAGATATTCTGTACGAGCCTCGCACCGCCATCAAATCACAGGTGGTGGCCGACTTCTTAGTCGACTGGGCCAAGACCCAGTTCAAGCCACCACCTCCAGACTCCACGCATTGGCGGATGCACTTCGACGGCTCGAAGATGCGGACAGGACTGGGAGCCGGCATCATCTTGACATCTCTGAAAGGGGACCAGCTCAAGTACGCTCTCCAGATCCATTTCGCCGCCTCCAACAACGTCGCCGAGTACGAAGCACTGGCTCACGGCCTCCGGCTTGCCAAGGAGATTGGCATCCGGCGGCTCATATGCTTCGGCGATTCAGACTTGGTGGTGCAGCAGGTCTATGGCGAATGGGACGCCGGGGATGCCAACATGGCAAGCTACCGCTTCCTCATCCAGCAACTCAGCGGCCCCTTCAAGGGTTGTAAGTTCCACCATGTTCCCAGGGCAGAAAATGAGGCGGTCGATATGTTGGCAAAGATCGGCTCGACGAGGCAGGCCATCCCAGCCGGCGTCTCCCTCGAGAAACTCCACAAGCCGTCTCCTGAGTCGGCATCAATCTTCGTACCGGCCGACTCTACGATACAAGCGCCGTCGGCTCCGCCAGTTATGCTGGCTGTGGACCCTACGCCGGTTGCACTAACGGCACCGGCTCCAAATGCGACACCGACTGAATCTACAGTGCAAGCACCGTCGGCTCCACCAACTACGCCGGCTTCGGATCCTAATCCGGCTCCATTGGTCCACCCGACTCCAACAACGACTATCCCGGCTTTGCCCGGGCTCGAACTCTCCCAGTGGGTGGACGTCATGGAGATAGACGATGAGCCGGCTGCAGCAATAGCACCGGAGACGCCATCAAGCTCGGGGGCTGCAGAAGCCCCCAACAGTTAAGACGAAGCAGAGGCGACCCTTGTGTCGGCTCCATCATGGGCTCAGGCCATTCTGGCCTACCTTCTTTGCGACGAACTTCCTCAGAACGAGGCGGAGGCAAGACAGACACAGCGCAGGTCCGCCGCCTACGCCATCATCAATCGTGAACTCGTGCGACGCAGCACGAACGGCCTGTTCCAACGTTGCGTCAAATCAGAAAAAGGGCAGGAGATCCTCATAGACATCCACAAGGGGGAGTGTGGGCATCATGCCGCCTCCAGAACCCTGGTGGCCAAAGCATCCCCCCATGGATTCTATTGGCCCACGGCCATCGAGGAGGCTGTGGATCTGGTGGACAAATGTGAAGGCTGCCAACGCTTCACTGCACAAAGCCATATGCCGCCTTCAGCGTTGAAAACCATTCCCTTATCATGGCCATTCGCCGTCTGGGGACTGGACATGGTTGGGCCCTTCAAGACGGCTCGCGGAGGGATGACGCATCTTCTGGTAGCCGTCGACAAGTTCACTAAGTGGATCGAAGCCAGGCCTATCAAGAAGCTTGACGGCCCCACTGCTGTCAGGTTTATCACAAACATCTCTGTCCGATATGGCGTTCCCCACAACATCATCACCGACAACGGCACCAACTTCGCCAAGGGTGCCCTGGTGCTCTACTGTTCCAAGGTAGGCATCCGGCTCGACCTGGCCTCAGTGGCACACCCCCAGTCAAACGGCCAAGCGGAGAGGGCCAACGGCCTGATCCTAGCCGGCATCAAGCCAAGGCTGGTGGCACCACTGGTCAGGTCAGCCGGCTACTGGATCGAAGAACTGCCGGCTGTGCTATGGAGCCTCTGCACGACGCCTAACCGGTTGACCGGCTTCACTCCATTCTTTCAGGTATACGGGTCTGAGGCTATCATCAACACGGAGGTCGAATTCGACTCGCCTCGGGTCACCCTATACACACAAACGGAGGCGAAGGAGGCCAGAGAAAACGGTGTGGATCTCCTCGAAGAAGCAAGGGACTTGGCTTTGAGCCGGACGGCCATCTACCAACAGAAGCTGAGATACTACCACAACAAAAGGATCGGGCCTCTCTCTTTCAGGGAGGGAGACTTGGTCCTTAGAAGAATCCAGCGCACTGCCGGCCAGCACAAGCTCTCACCCCCCCTGGGAGGGACCCTTCATCATCAGTAGGGCGCTACACAACAACACTTACTACCTGATCGACGCCCAGAAGCCAAGGAAGCGCAAGAGGGACGACATCGGCCAAGAAACGGAGCGCCCATGGAACGCGGCGTTGCTTCGCCCATTCTATTGCTATAAGGCAGAAGACAAGCAAAGGAAAGAACATGCACATGTATATTCCTCCCTCTTCAGGGAACAAAGAAGGCAATAAAAAGGACATGCTACATGTTTCTTTTTGTCAAGAGTTCTCACTCAAGTGTATGGGCTACACATCGTACCACCTCTAGCCGGCTTAACCAAGCTCGGAGGCTATGTAGCGCGGCCCCTTGCTAGCTTAAAACAAGCTCGGGGGCTCACCAGCCGCCTGAATGGTCCAACCCTTATAACGGACACATAGTGTACCAGCTAACCCCTGGTCCGTCGCTTGAACCTGCGGGCTGACTCCGGTCGCTCGGTTCACGATATGACGCCAGGTAAGGTCGAATACATGCAAAGTTCGGCTATACTTGGGACGACTGGCTCAGGCCGGCTCGATCGTATATACGATCTCCTTCAAGACTCAAGACGGCCTCTGATTGCCGAGACTCAAGAAGGCCTCTAACTGCCAAGAACAACAAATATGATGAAAAAAGCAGGCTCCATGCTTTCTCTTGCTAAAAGAGTTTTCACTCAGTGTACGGGCTACACGGCGTACCACCTCTTGCTGGCTTAATCAAGCTCGGAGGCTACACAGCGCGGCCCCTGGCTAGCTTTAAACAAGCTCGAGAGCTCGCCAGCCGCTCTGACGGTCAATCCTTGTAGTCGGGCACATAGTGTACCGGCTGATTCCCGGTCCATCGCTTGAACCTGCGGGCTAGCTCCGGTCGCTCGGTTCGTGATGTGACGCCGGGTCAGGTCGAATACATGCACAGTTCGGCTATACTAGTGACGACCGGCTCGAGTTGGTTCGTTCAAGTCGGCCTCTAATTGGCTTATGTCTTGTTCTTTACGTCTTGATGGCTTCGGATAAGAGAAGTCAACCAGGAATCAAAAGACGGGATCATAAGACAACACGCTTGGTGACGAATATAATGTTGAATATATACATTCATAAAAAGCACTGTCCCACGGCCCATGTTCGTTACATCCCTCCGGGGGTAGAACCAAAAACACAAAAGGACGCCAGTTACGAGACATCGGCCTCAGGGGTCGTCTCAGCTGATGCTCCTGATGTGGTAGCATCACCGCCTCCGGCTCCTCTCGAGGTGGATGCGCCGTCTCCTCCATTGCGGCCCCCGGCTCTGCTGATCCTGGAGTCGGCATACGCCCCACCGCTGGAGGCGGCTGCAGATTCCGCAGCCTGGACCGCCTCGTCGGAGCTGCCATCGGCGTCATAGGGCTGAAGGTCATGCAGATCTTCACCGATCACGCCGCCGTCTTCATCCCGCTCCAAGACGAAGTCATCCCAGGCAGCCTACTCGGCGATGGCGCTGGCTCTCACCCGGAGCTCCTCCTCCATGCCTTGCAGCTCCGCCTCTGAGCCGTCGCGCTGGGCAACCAGCTTGCCCAAGTTCAGGTTGCGATACCATGACTTGGACAAGCGCAGGGCCATATAAGCCCAAACCGCGCTGCGGAGGCTCGCCAGGCGTCTAGGCGCTCTCCACCCGCTGCGAGCCAGTGGGCAAGCCGGCTCATGGTCGTCGGCTCCACGCCCTCCGGTCATAGGGCCGCCACCATCGACGAACCTGCAACCTGGAGCTGAGTAACAGACTCGCCCAAGACGTGCAGGTGGGCCCGAAGGCCCACTCCTATCTCCTCTACGCTCCAGCCGGAGGTAGTATCTACCTCCTGCCCAGCCGCGCGGTGCTCCTCACGGCACACCTCAACGACGGTGTCGGCTGCGACCTAGGTCTCGGAGAAGAGATCTGGGGTAAAGACAACCGGGACGTAAAAACATAGCAAGAGGAGGAGACGGCCAAAAAAAACCAAACACAAAACAAGGAAAGGAGACCCATGCTGAAAGGTGCCGTCGGTCTCATGAAAGACCTCGAGGACCTCGTGCTCCCGCACCTCACTCGCATGAGTGAGGTGGGCGATTTCCTCCTGGAGGGTCGCGGCGGACTCCAGCGCCTTAGCTAGCTGCGCTTGCTTCTGGGTAAGGGCTTCGTCCCTCTCCCTCAAGGCGGCGTCCTTGAGGTTCGCCTCCTCAAGATGAAGCGACGTGAGGCGGTCCACGTCGACAGAGTGGGAGGCCTCCTTCTCCTGCAGCGTGGCCTGCAGCCGCTCCAACTCGACCCGGCTAGCCGCCTCGAGCTCCTTCTTCTCCGCCTGAAGAAGGTCCAGCTGCTCTTGGAGCCGGCCGCCGGTTCGCGCAAGGCATCACGCTCCGTGGCAGCCTCGCCCAGCCGGGCTTCAAGCTCGGCGATCCGGCTATCAACCCCCAGGTGCTGGTCTCGAAGCTCGTTGTACGCCTATACGTGAGCATCGTAAAGCGCCTGCCAAAGGGGAGAGAAAGGGAACATGATTAAGATTCGACCTGGTTAAAAGCATAACCAGCCCGGTTCTCGGGGGCTACACCCAGTGGGTGCGCTTGCGCGCCCCACTGAAGAAACATATGCAGAGAAAAAGGCCTCCAAGAGATTCGGACCGGTTGGCAATCAACCCGCCCGATTCTCGGGGGCTACACCCAGTGGGTGCGCTGTCGCGCCCCCACTGACGTCAAGAGAAGAGAAAAAAGCGCAAAGAAAAAGCAGAAAAGGCAAGGCCTACCTGGGTGCGGGCTTCCAGGCGCTCCATGTCGCCGCACACCACGCGGGCCGCCTGCTCCACCTTCGACCGGCCGCTGGTAAACAGCGTCACCAGCTCTGGCACGCCGGAAAGAACGGTACCGGTGGGCAATCGCAGGCGGGCCAAGTTCGCCGCCCACCATGACTTCATGGGCCGGCTCCCAAGCCGGCCCCTTGCCCTTGGTGCAATAGGGCCCTGCTAGGGGACGACGATAGCGCTGGCTCCTGGTGTCGGCTCGACGGCCGGCTCGGGCGCCGTCCCAACCGGTGCTACCTCCTCCGAAGGAGGTGGATGAGCCGCGTCCGGCGCATCCATGGTCGCCCCTGGAGCATCAGGGGTCGCGTCCGGCGCAGTCAGATCCAGCACCGGCGCGTCAGGAGCCGCTTCGGCCCTGGGAGAAACCGGGATCGTCTCTAGATCCACCTGCTCCGGGGCTGCCGGTTCAGACGGTTGGGCCCCTTTAGTCCTTGGGTTCGGCCTGGAGGCGGCCTCGCTAGCTGGCTCCTCCACACGAGCATGTGGGGAGGGGTCCTCTCTAGCCTTCGCACGCTTCTCCGCTGGCCTCTCGACCCGGCTGGGGCAAGGCTGACCCACGGCGGCCTTCCCCGCAGCCGTGTCCCACCGGCGCTTGGACTCTATCTCCAGCTCCCTATCGGCGGCATCGGCCGCTGCCCAACCGGCCCGCTCGGCCGCAGAGGCGGTGTCTTCATCCGCATCCTCCGCCTCCCTGTCAAGCCAAGCTTCTCAGGAACAAAATTCATCTCAAAATATGGAAGGGAGAAGAGGAGGAAACCATACCCTGCAACTATCGGGACCTGCCTCCGGCCACCACCACGGCGCCTCTTGGCGCCGTCTGCTTGCTGCCCGGCTGGGGGACCCGGCGCCGGTCGCTTAGAGGCCAGCCGGGAAGCTGTGGCACCCTTGCCCTTCTGCCCGGCTGCCTCGTCAGCAGCGGTCGCTCCGCCACCTTGACGTCGGTCGCGCGACGGTAGTGGGCCGGTGACCTCCTCCACCTCGTCGGAGTCTCCCTCGAAGGCTGCACCACAGCAGAATGAGGCTTCCTCATCGTCATCCATCCAGTCTGCTAGGGAGTGCCGCGGGTACTCACCAGACGGCTCGGTCCCTTCCGACTCCAGGGGATCTCCCAAGCCGGCGGAGGAGTCTGAGCGGGGCTCCATCGCATCCTCGTCCTCCATCTCGGAGGCGCCGGATGCCTCCACGTTAGGAGCAGGCTGACGGAGGGACCCCTGCAGGGTCTTGAAGATCTACAAGAAAGGAATTCAACCAGGCTCAGCAAACGCCACTGACTTCAAAACAAAATGACAGAAAAGAAGGGAGTAAGGCTAACATCGGAGGCGGATGAGCCCGGTTGAACGGGGACATCCCCCATGTCCATTCCCCGCCCTCATCCATGCGGGCGGTGGAGATCAGGTTCACCCGTCGCGCTACCGTGCCCGCGGTGAACCTCTTGGTGGACGGCCGGCACGGATCAAGCCGGCAGCTCATCTGGCAGACCAGATGCGGCCGCCTCTGCAGAGGCAGAATCCGGCGGACCACCATGGTGGAGAGGAGCTCGCGGCCGAGGAGGCCACTCTCCCTCAAGATGTCGAGGTGGGAACGAATAAGCGCCGCCTCAGGATGTGGCTTGGGAGTCTTCGCGTCCCAGTTCTCCGGCGTCGGAGGGGCGATGGCGAACGGGGGCATGTTGAGGGCGTCCTGAGCCGGGTCGGTGCTCCTCACATAGAAGAACCCCTTCTTCCAATGCTTGACGGAGTCTTGCAAAGGCATCTAGGGGAAGCCGGACTTCGGGCGGTGATGCACCAACGCGGCCCCGCACGGCGTCATGGGGCGCGGCCCCTTCAGCTTCTCCACCTCGGATTTCTCCATGGCGATGGATTGCTTCTTGAAGAAGAACAGGCTACACCACAGATCGACGTGAGGCTCGATCCCCACGAAGCCCTCGCACATGACCATGAAGGCGGCCAGCTGCAGTATGGCGTTCGGCGCCAGATGATGCGGCTGCAGGCCGAAGAACTGGAGCCACTTGGCAAAGAAAGAGCTAGCCGGGAGCCCGAAGCCCCGATAGAAATGCTCGGCGAAGACCACAACCTCTCCCGCGACAGGTGCGGGAGAGGCCTCGGAGCTAGGAAGGCGCACCGACGCTTGGCTGGCCGGGGGCAGCAGTCGATGATGACGGAGCGCATCGATGAGCTCCTCGTCGACATCGCTGCCCAGACAGGCCCCCTGCACCGACGACTTCTTTGAAGAAGATCCACCGGCCATGGTTGCGGGTGGCGAGAGCTCGAAGCGGTCGGCGGAGGCCTCGACGGCGAAGAAGAAGGAGACGAAGGGTGCGAGCTCTTCTTCTCAGGACGCAAGAAGGAAGAAAGCACAGAGCAGGGCGAGAAGAGGGGGCGAATGGCCTCCTCGAAACCCTCGCGTCCCATTTAAACCCCCATGAAGCATCATGGGGCGAGGATCCGGTGCGCGCCGGGCCACATTAATTCCGTGTATTACGGGCGGTAACGCCCCCCTAAGCCCAACCGCCGGGGAGTAAATCCGCAGAAGACCTCCCGCGCAGAGGCCGAGGGGGCTTCGTGGTGGGACCCAGGGCCCAGGCCCGGCCCCGTCAAGCAGTAATCGCCATCATTACGCCAGGCGGGGCCTGGCACGTGGCGTTCTCCGGGCCAGTTATGACTGGACCGAGGCGTCGCTTCGAAGCTACCCGGCTCCGAAGCCGGCGCTCTTCGCCGCAAACAACAGCCCAAGTATCAAGAGAAGACCACAAGCCGGTGAGGCCGCCCGCCCGCAGGCGGCAGACCTCGCCAGCTTCGGGGACTACTGTCGGGGGTAACCCCGGGGTAGGCTCATCAAGCCCGTTCCTTCATTTCCGGCCCAATGGACATGAAGGCATGGAGATTCCCAAGGCCCAAGTCTTTTGATCGGCTAGGCATCGCGTGCCGACTGGAAGACGAGGCGGCCACCTTTTTGGCCGGCCAGGCAGCCCCTGCCGGCAAGAATACAGGCGGCCTCCCCTTCAGAGCCGGACTGGTCCCGCCAGCCGGACTGGGGAGGAGGCGGCCACCCTCAAGCCGGCTGACCAAGCAGGCTAGCCGGCTGGGGATCACCAGTCACATCAGATCGTAGGTCAGGAAAGGACCTCACGATTAAAGGTAGCTACGCATCAGCAAAGGTACAGGATCAGGGCGCCCGACAGGTACGAGTGTCGGCGGCCACGCCGCTGACCTACCCCGGCTCTGATCCATCACTTAGCATAGTGTCGGACCGTCACACTCCCACTCCATTAGTGCACTCAAAGTGGGGAACAGTGGAGGCGGTTTTACTGCCTGCCCATGAAGAATCTCGCGGGGCGACGCTTGACGTACATCGCGTACTCAGCGTCAACCTTACGCGGGAGCCCCATTGGCCAGCCGGTGGGTCCCACAGGTAATCGAGACCATCCAGCCGGCGGGCCCCTCATCGACAAGACAAGACCCTTGTGGGCCCCTGGCCAGCCGGGGAAGCAGCCAGCCGGGTCCCACGCTTGTACCCTTTATCCATATTGTAGGCCGGCGGGTTCGTCTATAAAACCCCCCGATCGCCCCCCATGCAGAGGGGCCGATCACTTGCCAGTCATTCAACACTACACACTCACCAACCCACAGAGAGCAAGGTGGAGACGAGTCGGCTGCTCCCCTCTTCCTCCTCCCAACACAGCTCCAGGAGCAATATTGTACTCTGTTCCCATACATCAAACACACCAGCAGGATTAGGGGTATTATCTCTACGGAGAGCCCTGAACCTGGGTACATCGTGCGTCCCATGCGTGTACCAACCTCGTTCCCTGCGCCCACCTTTGTCCCTTCGGTTCTCACCGACTTTAGCCTACCCATGGCATATGTTGTGAGTATTCACCGACAAAGGACTTGTACCAGAAGACTTTGAAGACCCCGGAGACTTTGTTGAGCCACGCAAGCAGCCCTTTGACCATAAATATGAAACTATTTTTACGCATGGCATGTAGCACTTTAATCCGTTGCATTGAATCATGATGAATCGGTGACCACCATGGTGGGTTACCTCTCATACTTTCTTATTGATACTTGCACCAAGAACTACCCTACCTCCTTATGAGGGTTGTGTGGATGGGAAGAAGTTAGGATGCTAATAGCTGCTATGCTAATGGGACGGGAAAATGCATGGTGTCAGAAAAGAAATGAGTTCAAAGACTTTTTGAAAACTTGTCGGGTGCCACTAATGCCCGAGAGAGATGGTGTTGAGTTAGGTAACTACTTGAGAAAGAACTGGTGTGCCGAAACAAGTTGTGTGTGTGTTTTTGAAAATGGGGAGATTTAAGATTTGTCGATTCTCCCAAACTTACATGTTCGACCACGATATCGCTTTATGGGACGGGGCTTTGTTGATTACCTTGGTCGATGCTAGCATAGACCCCACATTACTAGTGGTGGGAGAGTCGAGTTGCTCTCTCTATATGGGTTCATGGCAGGTAGGGCGACCATGGGTTGTTTTTACACACACCGGACACACCCTTGCGTCCCCTCATGGATGGTACGATCCCAAGCGACTCTCATATGATGCACATCATGAGGACATGGGCCAACGAGTGGACTGTTTGTTTAGTGTTGCCACGGGGAAGGCATTATCCGATAGCTTACTTAGGGTATGTAATATACCGCGAGTCGTGGATGACACAAAACTTCCCCAAGTCTTGTGGGTACAGCATGCAACCTCTACAGAGTGTAAAAGTATTCGAATAGATTTTTCCATGGCACAAAACTTCCCCAAGTCTTGTAGGACAGTTGGGTGGTGCTGCCTAAACTAGGTCTGATGTTTTCACAAACTTCGAGTGAGGGGGGGATAATGTTGATACTTGAGCTAAGTGAGATGACTTGGCATGATGATTGAACATGAGATGTTCAATCCCCTTCTTATATTGATATATGTAACTTGTTCTTAAGGATATCTGCAACCTCACGATGCATGCCTTTACGAGATGTTTGATCATGTCATTCCACTTAAAATTAGCTTGCTACAACTTACCTACTTAGTGCTATACCATGCATTGTTATACCTTGTTCCAAAACATGGGTTGCTTGTGAGTACATTCAAAGTACTCATTGGGTTGCTACTGGTTATTTAATTCACCAGGAATTGAAGAGCATGAATATGGCAAAGAGTTCCTTGGTGACAAACATGCTAACTAGGACGCTTCCCAGTTAGAATGCATGTAGGGTTAAGGCAGATGGCACGGGTTCATGCTTTCGTTCAAGATTTATGGTGCTAGTTGTGTTTGATAGTTGGCCTTCATGGTCCTATATACGTAACTTGACCTTAATGGTCTTTATTTGTATAAGACTGCATGTATGGATGTAAGACTCTTAATTATCCAGCTTCTGTGTGTTCAGTGAGCACTGGTCTCTGGGATCACTGTACACGATCATTTGGTGATCACGACTTATGAGTCGGGGTACCCACAGAGCTGGTATCAGAGCCATCGTGACTGTAGGAAGCCTTACTTAGCATGGACATTAGTTAGGATAAAATCCTTTTCTAAAACCATACCTAGTACCTATGCTTAGGTGTTTCTGCACTTCTTACCTCTTCGAGTGTAGTTTCAAAACTTTACTGACACCCCTCCCCTTAAACTTTGTAGATGGTCGTCATGCTCGAAGACCTCCTAGCATCGGGCTTTCCCCTACTCCTTGAGGACAGCCTCGAGAAGTGTCAGTTTTGTCGACCACCCGTTTTCCTCTACCATGAGGACTGAGTTGATGCTACCACAAAGGAGTACCACATTGATGTGGTAGTGAAGGCAAATGACTCCAATGAGTTGGTTCTTTGAAGGACCACAGCTGGAGACCTTGGTGATTGCAGTCGAGACGGCTGCATGGAAGGCACTCATCCACCTTCGAGACATTATCCCACAGAAGGCTAACGAGTCGGCTACTTACCACCTTCCTTTTAGAAAGGATGATATTGGCGAGAGTTGGACGTTGGTCCCATCCAAGGAGGATGGAACACCACTCAGATTCCAGGCCTACTTCAGTCTCTCTGCCGACAGTCTGTCTCACAACCTGACTAAGGAGTCCGTAAAGCTCCGCAAAGAACTTCAGCACACCCGTGAGCTACTTTGACAAGCCAAGACAAAGCCAAATAGGATTAAGAAGGATGGATCTCCCAAGGGACGACTAGCTATCACTTACACACGAGGAGTACCCCCATCTAGAGGTGCACCCACTCCAAGAGCATTTCAGCAACGTTGCATGAGTGCAAAGGAGTTTCATGCGCTCTACACTGATCCATCGGCGAAACGTCATTGGGATGGACCTCCTCGTTCTCCGCCCCCCTTTATATGTCTCCAATGTATCTATAATTTTTTATTGTTCCATGCTAATATATTATCATTCTAGTTTTTTTTTCTGCATGTTTTTCACTTTTCGGATTTTCAGTACCAAACGAAGTCAAATTGACCTAAAACATTTTGGAGATGTTTTTGGACCAAAAGAAGACCAATGAGTATCGAAAGAAGGCTAGAGTCCACCCGAGGGCCCCATAAGCCAACACGGCGCGATCTGGGGGCGCCCTGATGGCTTGTGGGCCCCTTGAAGCTCTCCTGACTCTGTTCTTTGGCTTATAAATTCTCATATATCCCAAAAACCGTAAAGGAAGCTCTAAAACACTTTTTACGCTACCGCAAGTCTCTGTTCTCAAGGGAGGCCATCTGGAACTTTGTTTTGGCGTCCTGCCGGAGGGGAGATCAATCACGGAGTGCCTCTTCATCAACCTTGCTGCCCTCATGATGATGTGTGAGTAGTTCACCATAGACATACTGGTCCATGGCTAGTACCTAGATGGCCATCTCTCTCTCTCTTGATCTTCAATACAATGATCATCACATCTTCGCTTTGATCCATATGATGTAGTCCTTTTGTGCGCTGTGTTTGTTGGGATGTGATGAATTGTCGGTTTATGTTCATATTGTTCATGATAAATATTTGAGTCTTCTCTTAATTCTAATATGATTCTTATGTGCATGATTATGATAGCTTCGTAATTCTCTCCGATCTATTGAAATAGTTTGGCCAACTATATTGATATTTCTTTGGTGAGAGAGGTGCGTTGTAGTAGATTCAACCTCGTGAATTTCTATATCCCTGTGATAGAAGGGGACAAGATACGTCTTTGTGTTGCTGCTGCTACGGATAACACGATGGGGTTTATTCATATTTCTTGAGCTTACTTTGTCTACGTCATGTCATCATTCTCCATGCATTACTCTGTTTTACTTAATACTCTAGATGCATGCTGGATAGCGGTCGATGAGTGGAGTAATAGTAATAGATGCAAGCAGGAGTCAACCTATTTGTTTATGGACGTGATGCATATATAGACATGATCATTATCATGAATATCGCATAACTATCCGTGTTTCTATCAATTGCCCAACAGTAATTTGTTTACTCACCGTATGTTGGTTTCATGAGAGATGCCATTAAGGAAAACTATGGCCCCCGGTTCTACTCACCATATATTTACAAAACCTTCAACACCTTTCTGCCATTTACTTGTTTTCATTTTATTTTTTAATTTAAAATTATCTACACATCTCACTTGCTTGAAAATAATGAGACCAAGGGGATTGACAACCCTCTTGCCCGAGTTGGGTGCAACTTGTTTGTTCTTTTGTGTGGAGCCACTAAAGATGATTGTTGTTGATATTCCTATTGGTTCGATAAACCTTCAATTAATAACTGAGGGAAAAACTTACCCATATTGTGTTATGATAACTCGTTCCTCTTCACGGAAAACCCAACAAAATCACAAGTATCACCCCTCGATTGGATACGATGCTCGTACGGATGATGACCAGGAGGAAGACCCAGAGGAGCATGAGTATGAGACCGAGCACTCCACCACTTTAGTTCAAGAACCCCTAGGTTAGGATAAGTCATGTACCCTTCATGGAAAGTCGAGTCCGTGTAATGGTTCATATGAAACCACGTGTGCTTGTTGCTTGTTTTGTTGTTTGAGTTTTGATGCAAGTCGCCTTTTGCCTTAGGCAACATGTAAGCGACTACATCACCTATCTTATATTAATATTATATGTTTGGTCTTTCAACCTCTGTTTGATCACACATGCACTATACCAACCCGCTTCGGCGCGTTTTCCTCTTTTTGCTTTTCCCTCTTGCCTATTCTAGTTCTTTGACTTGGCTGCTCCAAACAGGATGGTGACTGCAACCCGCACCAGCACCTATCGCAACCCCAACGCCGACAACTCTAGCCAGCAATCGGGGGCTGGTGGGTCTTCTCACGCTGGAGATCACCAGGAGTAGCCACAATGCGACATTCCCCCGCCACCACCTCCACTAGAGAACATGAACATGGCTCAGTTTTCCCAAGTTCTCTAGGAGTAACGCCAAGCCAACTCAACTGCTATGCAACAGATGGCTCAAGTCCTTGTGAACAACCAGCAACAAGGAAGGGACGACAATGGCCTCTCCAATATGTTGTAGTTCAAGAGGAATTCGCCCCCAATCTTCACGGGACTGCTAAACTTTTGGATGTGTATCAATGGATCCGCACCATCGAGGACCTCCTTGCATTGATCAACTACAATGAGGATCGTGAAAAGGATCTCTATGCCTCTCACTGCCTCAGAGGTACCACCAGAGCTTGGTGGGATGTATTCAAGGTCATGCAAGGTGACCCTGTGATCACCTGTGCTGAGTTCAAGGAAGGATTCCGCACGGGCCACGTTCTTTCGGGAATCATGGCTTTAAAGAGGCGGGGATTTTGAGCGCTAAAGCAAGGAAGTGGCTCTGTCAAGTAGTACATGCAGAAGTTCAACCTCCTATCGAGGTATGCACCTGAAGATGTTAGCACTAAGGCCGCCAAGATAGAACGCTTCATGGAAGGACTACAGGAAGCCCTGCAGTATCAGCTCGTTGTCTACGACTGTCGGACTTTCTTCGACCCGGTGAACAAGGCCCCCATGCTCTAATACAAGCCTCATGCCATGGAATACACTCGCACACACAAGATGATCAACAAGGGTAGTTCCAGCAACGAGAAGCCTCGCCCCTCGAAGCCAGCTCCAGCCAGGCCAACTTATCAGCCTCAACAAGCCACGACTCCTGCACCTCGTCCGAGTTACTAGGCTTAGCAGTATGCCAACCCCAGGAGAGCTTACAAAAACCCCAACAACAACACTGGTGGCAAGACCAACAATTCTGAATAGATTACATGCTTCGGATGTGGTCAACCTAGACACATCTCTAAGAAGTGCCCCAACAAGAAGAGAGATGCACCGCACTACAATGCGCCAAATCAAGGACAAGGCCATGGAGCGCCACCCACAAACCAAGCCCCCCCACAACCATCCCAACAATGGCAATGGTCGTGTGAATCATGTCACCAGTGAGGAAGCCCAGGAAGACCCAGATGTTATGTTGGTTACATTTCTCGTCATCTCAACTCCAGCAACCGTTCTATTTCATTGTGGTGCTTCACATTATTTTTTTACATAAATGTTTGCACTAGAGAGTGGTATGAAGCCTACACCCCTGGGTAGTCATATGTTAGTACAAACCCCGGGATCAGTTATGAAGACCAAGATAGGATGCAAAGGAGTTGGGATTAACATCAATGGGGTAGACTAACTAGCAGATCTTATCATCCTGAAGTAGCAAGGATTGGAGGATGCTTGGCATGGATTGGTTGACCAAAAACCGAGGCTTGCTAGACTGTGCCAAGCAGACTGTTACCATGACCAATAGTCAAGGAGTTGAAGTCAAGTATGTTCCCAACCTTGGCTCCGCTCAAGCCCCGCGGGTCTATTGTTTGTCAAGAATTAAGTTGGATCAAGTGTGAGTGGTACGTGAATACCATGATGGCTTTACCGACGAGCTTCCAAAAATGCGTTCTGACCGTGACATTGAGGTCATCATTGAGCTAATTCCCGGAGCAGGACCATCTATAAGAAGCCCTATAGAATGGGATCTAAAGAGTTGGCCGAACTGAAGAAGCAACAAGCTGAGTAACTCAGAAAAAGATTTATTCACCCTAGTGCATATCCTTGAGGATGACCTGTTCTATTTGTCTCAAAGAGGAACGGGACTATCCGACTCTGTGTTGTTTACTGTTCTCTCAATGAAAGCACGATAAATAACAAGTACCCACTCTCCAAGATTGAACACATGTTCGATCAGCTCAATGGTACCAAGGTGTTTTCCAAGATCAATCCCGGGTCTGTGTACTTCCAGTTGAAGACCAGACCCCAAGATATTCTCAAGACGGCATTTGTGACCTGGTATGGATTGTATGAGTACACGGTCATGTCATTTGGGTTAAGCGATTCCCCAGCCTACTTTATATACGTCATGAATAAAGTCTTCATGGAGTATTTGGACAAGTTTGCCATTGTCTTCATCGACAACATACTCGTCTTCTCTAAGTCTGAAGAAGAACATGAGCAACGGTTGATGATGGTCCTGGATAAGCTTCAAGAGCACCAGCCTTATGCCAAGTTAAGCAAGTGCGAATTATGGCTGCATGAAGTTGGATTCTTGGGTCATGTGTTGACGGCACAAGGATTGTCAATGGATCCTGCCAAGATTGAAGTCATGATTGAATGGCTGTCTCCAAGCAATGTAAAGGAAGTCATAAGCTTTCTCAGACTCACGGGATATTACCACAAGTTCGTTGAAGGATTCTCAAGCGTTTCCCGAAATATGGCTCCGCTCTTGAAGAAGGACAAGAAGTTCGAATGGACGCCGAAGTGTGAAGAAAGTTTCCAGGAGCTCAAGAAGAGATAGACAATAGCCCTAGTTTTGGCCACCCCTGATATTCACAAGGAGTTCGTGATATATTGTGATGCATCGAGAACCGAGCTTGGTGATGTTCCGATGCAAGAAGGCAGATTCATAGCATATCTATTGAGACAGCTACATCCTCATGAAGAGAACTACGCCACTCACGATCTTGAGTTGGCATCCGTGGTTCATGCCTTGAAGACTTGGCGACATTACCTTCTGGGGAAGTGATATGAGATATACACAGACCACAAGAGTTTGAAGTATATTTTTACTCAAAAGGAATTGAACATAAGGCAATGAAGATGGTTGAAGTTGATCAGGGACTATGACCTCGGTGTTCAATACTACCCCGGAAAGACCAGTGTGATAGCAGATCCCTTGAGCAGAAAGGCTTGTTCCTTGAATGCTATGATTCAGGAAAGGCTATCCGCCTTGTATGAAGATCTTGAAAGCTTTGGGTTGGAACAAGTTGCGCCAAGATTTTTCGCAAACCTCGAAGCAAACCCTACGTTGATGGGTGATAACAAGGGAGCTTACAAGGGACATGAAAGCATTGAAGGTATCAAGAAGAAGATCAACAAAGGCAAGTGCAACGTCCAAGATGCGACACTATCCATATTTGGGGGCGAGGCCTTAATATGGATATAGGTGCATCTTGGTGTTTCGCAAGTACAAAAATCATTGTAGATACATTTATGAAGAGATGAGTATATGGATTGGCTTACACTCGCCATATGTTATACTACAAGTCACACATCATTATTTCAATCATCCATAAGACATGGTCCAACTACGAACAAAAACAAACAATAAAATTTTAATGAATATTTCTCGCTAGCCTAGGAGATGACCAAGGTCCTCTACTCATTGGGTACATCACGTACATGCGCCTGCTCTCCTCATCGAACTCCCACTAGAGCTGCGAAGCATCGAATGTCTCTGGATCTGTGGTACCTAGACATGTGCTATTGTAGTAATCTGTGAGCCACGGGGACTCGGCAATCTTGTGACCATGATATTGGTACTAATTAAGTTATTGGGCGTGGTATTGTTAAGTGGTGAGGTTGCAGCAGCACTAAGCATTATTTGATGGCTAACTTACGAGAACATAATGTAAATTGAGTGGTCTATGCATAAACGAGCGTGAGCTAATAATTATCAAGAAGCGATCTTGAACACCTACTTACGTGAGACCTAACCTCACCGTGCCCTCAGTCATAGTAGCAACTCACAAGCAAAGATAGTCCCGGTTACGCACACAGTTGGCATATTTTGAATGAGTTTACTTCAAGTTTTCTATAACCGGATGTTAAACAAATTTCCAAGTTGCCACATAACCGCGGGCACGACTTTCCAAAAGATATTAACCCTGCAGGGGTGCTAAAACTAGTCCACCACAAACTACCACAAGCTGCTCTCGAGAGAAAACCTCAACCACGAGATAGCCCGAATATCACCAATATCCTAGTGCACAAGACATTCTCTAAGAGTAAAACAATTCCAGCAAGACCGCCTGGTAGGCCACATCCCAATAGGATCTACGTGTATCTCTTTCTCAGGGCACTACCAGATGGGCAAGATGTCGGGTGGGCTAAAACCCCGGGTGACGAGGGGGCACCAGACATCGCCCAGTTTGGACCAACACTCATGAGGAGCACTGGCCCGGGTTGTTGATTAAGATCCACGGGGTGGCTATTCCCTATGCATTTTTATTAAGTTGTTTAGCAAACTTAATACCAATTTTGGGACTTTTCGGAATATTCTTAACTCACAACGAATTATCAAGGGGGTCTGCATGACAACCCCAAGCATCTTATGAGCGCTCAATATGGAAAATCACACCCGTAACCAGAACTAGGGCGGCAAAAGCAGAACAAAACATCAAGCAAAAGTCCAAGCCTTCTGCCTTCACGAGGTATATGTGTGCATTAAAAATAGCAATAATAACATGATATCAAAATATCCATGTCAACACATGGATCATCCTGCACCTGCAACTAGCAATGCTATAAGATGGTTTGAGCAAGCTCTAATTTAGACAGTCAATGTTTCGCTAGGATGTGGAAGGGTTAGAGGCTTTTCATGGAAATTTTTGGAGGCTTGATATTCAGGTGGTAGGCGGTGATAAATAGCGATGGAAACGAGACAGCTAAACATAACAAAATTAGAAATGATATCAAGGTCATGGTCATCTTGCTTGGCACTTCTTCTGAGTGATAAAGCTCTTGGTCTTCAGGAACGTTCTCAACGGGATCCTCGTACTTCTTCTCGGCACCTGCTGCTACGCAAAAGAAAATACAACATCCAATGAACACATAGCCAGAACATGATGCTCAAACATATGATGCATGAATATGATGTGAATGAAGCATGGCAATGCTACACTAGTCATCTTCCTCATGGAATTATTTAGTTATCACTATTCTGGACAGAACCTCAATATTAATTATTTTGGTATGCATTATGATTGAAAAAATTAATGCATCATGACAAAACAATACAAATGCATTTAAAGAACATCGCAAACCGAGTTGCAGATCTCTCGGAACACATCCTACAAGATACGTAAGGCAACGATGACAAAACAACATTTAATAGAGGCTATGGGTAATTCCTTGGCATTCCAACCATGACACTAGATTGGGCACGAAATTCTAGGTGAAATAGACTTTAAGTTCATGCAAAACAAAGGAGAAAAACTCACACAAGGCACAAGACAATCCAACAAACAATCTGTCTACAAACACCAAGATACCACTTCGTTCATAAGAAAACAAACAGCTACAGCCACCCATCAAGTTCAATAACCTCTAACTAACGACAACATGAATATGCCTCCTATAAGAGTCAACTTGTCGATGACCACATCGTTGCCCCTCTTGGACTTAGGAAACCGAGTGACAAAATCCATCTCAACATAATCGAATTTCCACTTGGGTATAGGCAAAGGATGAAGAAGACCTGCTGGACGTTGATGTTCCACCTTCACTCTGTGACACATATCACACTCGTTCACAAACTGAGAAATCTCACATTTCATGCGAGTCAACCAAAAGGTTTCCTTAAGATCTTGATACATCTTTGAACTGCCTGCATATATTGAGAGGAGACAATTGTGGGCTTCAACCATGATAACTTTTCTGAGCTTTCCTTTGGGAACCACAAGTCGGTCTTCGAAGAACAAAGTGTCTTCGTCATCAACACGAAACCACTTATACTTTGAAATGCTCTTTGCCAAGCCTATCTTCACTTTCTTCACCATAGCATCAAGAGGTTGAGCTTGGTGGACTTGGTCTTCCAAGGTAGAAGAAATCTAGAGGTTGGCAAGAAAGCCTTGAGGAACTACTTGAAGGTTGATCTTCCTGAAAGACTCAAAAAGATCGGGCTAGAATGGCTTGAGAATGAGATTATTGCGGTAAGCCTTCCTGCTCAAAGCATCTGCAATCACATTTGCTTTTCCTGGAGTATGGTGAGTGCTTGGATTGTAATCTTGGATCATCTCCACCCAACGAGTTTGACGAAGATTGAGATTTGGTTGAGTGAAGATATATTTCAAACTCTTGTGGTTGGTGTAGACTTCAACTTGTCTTCCCAACAACAGGTGTCTCCAAGTCACCAAATCATGGACAACTTCCACCAACTCAAGATCATGAGTGGGGTAGTTTTTCTCACTTGGCTTCAACTGACGCGGGGTATAAGCTACCACTTCCTTGTCTTGCATAAGAACACCACCAAGACCTTGCAATGAAGCACCACAGAAAACTTGTAATGGCTTGTGAAAGTGCATTATATCGACTAGAGGGGGTGAATAGGAGATTTTAGAATTTCATCACTGAGGAAATTCCTTTTGAGGAAATTCCTCATTGATGACTAACTTGCAGCGGAAACAACAAAGGATCAGGGGTGCAAAGTATCACTACAACAGTTTTCAAGATGAGGAATATGAAAATAGTTTGCACAGTACGCAGGCACAAAGAAAGCAGGTGAGGATTAACTCGCATGAAGAATTTGAGGTTGAGGAATTTCAGAGAAAGTCTTCAGCAAATTCCTCAAACAGTGACAATGAAAATCTTCAACATACAATATTGAGGAATTGAAAGAGTTCAAGAAATAGAACCAGTATCACAGTGAAGACATTGGTTGATGACCTAGTTCCAACTGCTGTGACAGTTGTACGTCTGGTTTGGAGCGGCTTGGTATTGAAACCAAAAGACACACAATCCCTACCCTATTCTCCTTGAGCTAAGGACACACAGCCCTCGCCCAACACTCGTGGTAAGTCTTCAGGGCATACTTCCAAACCCTCACAAACTTGGTCACCCCGGCGATCCACAATTGACTACTGGATTGCTCTAGACCATGACGCCTAACCGTCTGGAGGATGCACAATCCTCAAAGGTAAAACGCTTCAGTCCCACACAGGAACAAATTCTTCAGTGATGCTCAATCACTTGGTTTTTGGTTTGTGGTTTGGTGTTTGGGGTATTTCCTCACTGATGATTTACTCTCAAAGACTCTAATGAATTTGGATTGCTCTAAATGACAAGTGTCAGTTTCTCACGGAGCAGCCAACCAGCTAATGGTTGTGGGGCGGCCATTTATAGCCTTGGAGCATCCCGACATGATTTGACATTAATGCCCTTAAATAATATGACCGTTGGTGTGGATAAGATCAGTGAAGTAGCGCGAATTGAGGCAACAGTCGGGACCCTCAACTGTGAGAGTCCTCATGTCTCTCATATTCCTCACATGAGGCTTTTGGTAGGATTAGGCTTGGGTTGAGCATCATGAGGAAATTCATTCCGAAGTGTTACCTCGACCCCCTTTAACAGTACGGTGTTCCTATGACTCAAGAGTGAAGAAGATGAAATAGAAAGAATAAATCTTCATGCTTCAAAGTCTTTGAATTGATTTTCTTCAGGACACACCGAATTCCTCATCTTCAATATCTTCATGAGGAATATCAATTTCATCGCAATTTCTTCGCGATCAAAGTCTTCAGCAGAAGACCAATTTCTTCAGCCGAAGATATATATATTTAAAGGGGCGATATTCATCGTATATTTCAAACTCCTCAGTGACTTACAGATCCTGTGTACACTCATGAACACATTAGATACTTAACCTATAAGTCTTCAAACCACCAAAATCACTAAGGGGCACTAGATGCACTTACAATCTCCCCCTTTTTGGTGGTTGATGACAATTAGGTTAAGTCTTTAGCGGGTATAAAAATATGAAGTGTAAATACTAATTTGAGGAATTTGAAATCAAGATACAGAGAGACCCCCCTGAAGGTGTGCATATCATGAGGATTTTGCTTTTCACAGCAAATGCACATTGATAATTTATATCATGGAGATCTTCCCCTGAGTCTTGTAAATCATGCATACATATGACATATAATATGAAGAATTTGAGAATGCACGATGAGAAATGATAGCTGACGAATTCCAGCATGCGTGCATTACTATTCTGAGGAATAAGCATGCGAAGAAAAACGTTCAAAAGCGTCAAAGTACCATCGGGCTTAAGTTACAACTCATTACATAAAACACATCATAAGCCCCAAAATATATCCCGCGTGAAGACTAACTCTCAGATTTCTCCCCCTTTGTCATCAAGTGACGAAAAGGGTGAAAACTGACGACTAACGCCCCTTGAAGACTTTCACTTCTTGGCTGATGAAGAAGACGCATGAGTATTCTTGGCGGGCTTCTTTCTTGGGCCGGTGGTTGTATCTTCTTGATCTTCATCAGACTCTGCAGTGCGGAATGAAGAAAAAGAGCTGCCCTCAAGATCTGGAACTGGGATTGGCTTGAATTTTCTCTTGGGAGGCCACGACCAGTCGAAGTCCCGAGTAAACTCTAATTCATCAAGTTCTTCTTGAGTCTTCAGATGAGCCAGTGTGGCCCACGTGCGATCAAAAACATCATGAAGATAGTGGTGATTTTTCTTCGTTGCATTCGGAGTCTCATTGAGGGTTTTCACAATGGCGCCGAATTGACGTTTGACCCATTTGTGATTTCGATTGACCTTCTGATGAAGACCGAGGAGTAGTTCTCTGTTAGTCATCACCCTTGGTGAAACTAGACTTGGCGGCTTTCAGTATCATCCCATGAAGAATATGCATCTAGTTCACGAAATTGGCCATCAAGGGGCCGACTACCTTCATTGATGACGGATTTGCCTTTTCCTTCAACAAGCTCAAAAGTCTTCTTGTTGACTCTTGTAGGAGGCATATATCCAATGTGATTGTTGAAATCAGCATGATAGTTGATGCTTGACGTGCGTCTGATGAATCTCATGATCCATGGAGCATAAATCTTCAGGTCGAAGGGTGACATAGCATTGTCAGCCAGAGTCCTCAGGAAGAAGTCGTGAAGATTTATTGGGATGCCATGGATGACGTTGAAGAGGATATTCTTCATGATGCCTACAACATCTTCTTCATCATCATGGCCCTTGATTGGAGCAATGACACTGCACAGAATCCTATAGACATTCATGGGTTCATACTTCAAGTCTTGAACCAGAAAAGTCGTTCTTGGTGGTTGATCCTTGGCAATAGGCTTCATGAGGACTTCCATCAGCTTATTGGGCAACTCCCGTTCATCATACATCTTCGCAACATGTTCTGAGGGAATTGAAACCAGAAGTACTCGCAACAGCTCAGTAGCAGGGGCCTTGTAATGTGTGTGATGTGTCATCCACAATGGCACATCACACACATTACAATGGCACGTTTCAGTGATTGGACAACCACAATGGCAGTTTCAGTATTGGGTGCAGGAACATTTTCTTCAGCATGTTCCTCAGGTTGAGGAATTTCATGAGCCTGTGTCTCAGGTTGATGGTTTTGCTGAGAATGAGGATTTTCTTCAGCCTGAACCTCAGGTTGAGGGTCTTGCTCAGGATTAGGATTTTCCTCGGGCTGAGGATCTTCTTCTTGGTTTTCCTCAGCTTGAGGAATTTGCTTGGAGGAGGAGCCAAATTCTTCAGCTGTTGCAGCTGATCCTTGAGCAGGTTCGTCAGACGTCTTGTGAGGAATGAAGGACAGAGGAATGTCATCAATTTGAATTTCCTCATCCATGGTTTCGTCAGAATTAGCGTTCTTCATTTTCTCATCAACAGGGATCTCCTCATCTTCGTCAGGAATGACATAGTTAATTCCGAAAGGGACCATAGTATATGATGGAGCTATGTTCAGAGGCACAACATCCAATGGAGCATTTTCATCAAGGGTCTTTTGACGCTTGGCCTGTGATGATTCTGGAGTTAAAGAAGCTTTTCTCTTCTTTGCTTCTTTCTCAGCAGCCTTGGTTTTCTTCATGTCTAATGCTGACGGGGCCATTTTCTTCACCTTTGAGGACTTAGGTGAAGAAATTTTCTCTTCAGGAGCTGGTGCAGTATCAGTCCTGGCAGTTTCATCAACTGAAGCATTTTCTTCAGCTGGAGCAGATTCATCAGCTGTCACAGATTCATCAGCTGGAATGTCCTTGGCTATTTCCTCAATAACTGGTGCATCAGCACGGCTTTCTTGAGGTATTTCCTCAGCAGGGGTTGCTTCTTCTTCATCTTCCTCTATGAGCTGAACAGAATAGCTAGCCTCAGACTGCTCAGGCTGCTGCGGTTTTGCTGGAGGGGCAACCTTCTTATTGTATTCATCAACTTCATTGGTTGCAAACTTGATGAAGTTGGTCTTGAGACTTTGACGATCAGATAGTTTCGTTTACTTGTCTGTCAAAGTCTTCAGTTCTGCCTGGGTTGACACAAGAGCATCTGGCGTCAGATTGGGGAGATTCTGTCTGAGGAATTTCTCCGTCTTTAGCTTGGCAGCCTTTGCTTGCTTGGCTTGCGCCTCCTTCCATTTGGCCTCATGGATGAATGTGGCAACCATATGGCTGATACCCGGGGGAAGTTTTAAGTCATCAATGGGTGTGTTAGGTTCATCATACCAGACATTGATGTAGTCCAACAGGACCTTTGGGTCCATGGCAAGAGGAATGGCGCTGCCTGAAGCTTGAGCGACGCGTTCCTACTTGTTTTTAATGATGGCTTGAAGTGTTTCATCATCATATTCATCACTTCCTTCTGATGCAGAAGGGACTTTGATAACTTTTCTTGGGCTGGGTCTAATGCCTCTTCTAGTAGTCATTTCAGTCTTTAGAGGGGTAGGTGATGATTTTGTCTCTGAACTTGTGGCAGAAGGCACTGAAGAACTGGAGTGAGCTGGTTGATGCTTGATAATCTGCTTGGGAGCAGGCTTCGATGCCTGTCTGGCTGTTGAGGGTTTTGGACCAGGCGCAGCCTTCTGAAGCAATTGCTCTCTAGGCTTCGAAGCCTTTGGTTTCTGTGGCATAGGCTTCACTTGAGGAATAGCTGTGCCAGAAGCTTCAGCAGCAGAGGAGGTGGCTGCAGTGGCAGCTACAGATTCTTCATTGAATTTCCTCATCGCAGCTTCTGCTTTCTTCTGAAGCTTTGACAAGTGTTTGTCTTTTTCCTCAGGATAATCATCAATAGTCTTGAGGCTTGAAGGATGTGCAACCTGATGATCCTCGAGAGGAGGCCTTTTGCCAGGTGGCTTAAGGACGAATATCTTCACGTACTTTGGAGTGACGAAGTGGTATTCCTTCCACTCCATAGCCCACCTGCGTTCTATCTTTTGGAGCCTGGTTTTCCTCTTAGGCATAGGTTCTTGCTCATCTGGCGTGCAATAGTCAAGGTATATATCCTCAAGGATATTAATTGCAGTGTTTTATTAGAGTTTCTTGCCACCCTTTTGCTTTCTGTCATCTTCCTTTTTCTTCAGCTGAGGCTTTTGCTGAGGAATTTGAACTCTTGAGGATTCTGATGACACTGGCAGATTTGCTTTGAGAAACGCTACAAATGAGTTAAGTTGATGAGAACCTAGAGATTCATCAGCTGACATTTTTGTACCTGTGAACAAAGTATAGGTGTGAGGAATTTGGAGAGGTCATATGCGTTCTCAGATTTGAAGAAATTGGAAATTTTGAAGTTGAGAATTTGTCCAGTGGGTTGAGGAATTTGTCTAAGCACTCTGATCTTGGGTTCCACAGTTGTGCAGATTCGAAAATTTGCATAATTGAGGAATCACGTGAAGAATTTTAGTGATTTAGTGAAATTCATCATGTGTTTGAGGAATAGAGTGTGTGGGGCTGATAGACACCGAGGAACAACAGATTTCACGAATCTAAGGTAAAATAGTAGATCGAAAGGGACAATAAAAATAGGATTTTATTTACCCTATATAGTAAGCACGAAGAACAGAGGTAGCAACAGTACTCTTTGGTGCGAGTCGACTGCGCTCTAACTTGGCGGCAGAAGACGGCTACGGTGGCGGCGGACGAAGATGTTCCGGTTCCTCCGTGAGCTCGGCGACGGAGAGGTCGAGGTAGTGAAGCTTTTCCTCTCCGGCGACGAGATTTCTACCGGTGGCGCTAGGTTTTGCTTGTGGCGGAGAGAAGGTTGAGAGAGAACGAAGAGTTTGGACAGATGGGGTAAGGGCATATTTATAGCTCAGGTGAAAACTGTTCGGCTGATTTTTCGGACCGAACTGCCCTTGCATATTCGTCTCTGCATGACACGTGTAACTAGAGTTTAAAGCGGTGGAGATCGTGCTTATGTGATCGTGGGAAGTGGGGTTCAGTTACTGTGTAACAATATAAAAATCATTTTTGAGAATTTGAGGATTTTTTTGCAAAATCATCAGCTGACAAGGACGTAGTGAGGATTTTAAACAAAGTTTCAAGTAGAACGCATATGAAGAATTGAATAGACTGGGTGAGTAAAGCATAGGGGGGAGTAGGGTCCGATCACATTTACTTAGATGAAATATCAAATTGAAGAAATAGCTATAAGTGAATGTTGTTGAGGACTTTGAAATCGTAGTCTATATATATATATATATATATATATATATATATATATATATATATATATATATATATATATATATATATCCAGGCAAATGAAAAACATCAAGTGTTTTGAAGATTTTGACTAACTTGAGGATTTTGTGACAAAGCGCGAGGTTGATGAATTTCAGCTTTGAAGAAAAACAAGTTTGAAGAAAATCAACTTTGAAGAAAAAAAAACTTTGAAGAAAAACAGCTTTGAAGAAAATCAACTTGAGGAATTTCAAAGTTGGGTAGTGGCGTGACCCACCATATAAGAATGATGATTTCACGCGCCGCGTACAATTGTCGTAGGGCCCTGAGAACCAAATTCTTCATTAGTTTCCTCACACTAAGAGTGATATTCTTCATTGGTTGAAGAAAATCGATTCTTCGTGTGTTGCACATCTAAGTCATCAATTTTGCATAAGTTTTAGGATGTGTGCATGTTTATACAAAACATTTGAAGATTCTAAGATATTTGGCTCACACCGCAACTTGCAAAACCTTTTCTCATCCAAGGGCTTAGTGAAGATATCAGATAGTTGATCATCAGTCTTCACATGGTCGATGATGATATTGCCCTTGAGGACATGGTCCCGAAGAAAATGATGACGAATCTGGATGTGCTTAGTCTTAGAATATTGTACTCGGTTGTATGCAATCTTGATTGCACTCTCATTGTTGCAGTAGAGAGGCACATTCTTCATGTTGATGTTGTAGTCCTTGAGGGTTTGCTTCATCCATAGCAATTGAGCACAACATGATCCAGCAGCAATGTACTCAACTTCGGCAGTAGAGAGAGAAACACAGTTCTGCTTCTTTGAGGACCAGCAGACTAATGATCTTCCGAGGAAATGACAAGTGCCAGAAGTTGACTTGCGATCCACACGGTCACCAGCATTGTCAGAATCAGAATATCCCACAAGATGAAGATTTGAGCCCTTGGGGTACCATAATCCTAGTGTTGGTGTGTGAGCTAAGTATCGGAGAATATACTTCACGGCCTTATGGTGTGATTCCTTTAGTTTTGCTTGAAAACGTGCACACATGCAAATACTAAGCATTATATCTAGCCTAGATGCACACAAATATAGATAAGAGCTAATCATGGAGCGATATACCTGCTGATCGAATTCTTTACCATTTTCGTGAGTGCAGAGGTGGTCGTTGGTAGGCATGTGAGTCTTGGCGCCTTTGCATTCATGCATGTCGAATTTCCTCAAAACATCCTTGAGGTATTTCTCCTGTGATATGAAGATGCCATTGCGTTGTTGATGAGTTTGAAGACCTAAGAAGAATTTCAGCTCCCCCATCATAGAAATCTGATATTCTTCACTGGTCATGTAAGCAAATTCATCACTGTAACATTTGTCAGTACAACCAAATATGATGTCATTGACATATATCTGGCACACAAATAGTTCATTATCATTGGATTTTGTGAAAAGAGTTGGATCGAGTGAACCACGTTTGAAGCCTTTCTTCATGAGGAATTCCTTCAATGTATCGTACCACGCCCGAGGGGCTTGCTTGAGACCATAGAGTGCCTTTTTCAGTCTGAAGACTTTGTTTGGATTCTTTGGACCCTCAAAACCTGGGGGCTGATCAACATATACTTCTTCCTCAAGATTACCATTGAGGAATGCACTTTTCACATCTATTTGATATAAGATAATATTTGAAGATTCTAAGATATTTAGCTCACACCGCAACCTACAAAACCTTTTCTCATCCAAGGGTTTAGTGAAGATATCTGCGAGTTGATCATCAGTCTTCACATGGTTGATGAGGATATAGCCCTTGAGGACATGGTCCCGAAGAAAATGATGACGAATCTGGATGTGCTTAGTCTTCAAGTGCTGTACTGGGTTGTATGCAATCTTGATTGCACTCTCATTGTTGCAGTAGAGAGGCACATTTTTCATGTTGATGCCGTAGTCCTTGAGGGATTGCTTCATCCATAGTAATTGAGCACAGCATGAACCAACAGCAATGTACTCAGCTTCAGCAGTGGAGAGTGATACACAGTTCTGCTTCTTTGTGGACCAACAAACTAGTGATCTTCCGAGGAAATGGCATGTACCAGAAGTGGACTTGCCATCCACACGATCACCAGCATAGTCAGAATCATAATATCCTACCAGATGAAGATTGGAACCCTTGGGATACCATAATCCTAGTGTTGGTGTGTGACCTAAGTATCGAAGAAGATGCTTCACAACCTTATGGTGTGATTCCTTCAGTTTTTCTCGAAAACGTGCACACATGCAAACACTAAGCATTATATCTGGTCTAGATACACATAGATACAATAAAGAGCCAATCATAGAGCGATATACCTGCTGATCAAATTCTTTACCATTTTCATCAGTGCCGAGGTGACCGTTGGTAGGCATTGGAGTCTTGGCACCTTTGCATTCATGCATGTCGAATTTCCTCAAAACATCCTTGAGGTATTTCTCGTGTGATATGAAGATTCCATTGCGTTGTTGACGAATTTGAAGACCTAAGAAGAATTTCAGCTCCCCCATCATAGACATCTGGTATTCTTCACTCATCATGTAAGCAAATTCATCACTGTATCGTTTGTTAGTACAGCCAAATATGATATCATCGACATATATTTGGCATACAAATAGCTCATTATCATAGGATTTAGTGAAAAGAGTTGGATCGAGTGAACCAGGTTTGAAGCCTTTCTTCATGAGGAATTCCTTCAATGTGTCATACCATGCCCGAGGGGCTTGCTTGAGACCATAGAGCGCCTTTTTGAGTCTGAAGACTTTGTCTTGATTCTTTGGATCCTCAAAACCTGGGGGCTGAGCAACATATACTTCTTCCTCAAGCTTACCATTGAGGAATGCACTTTTCACATCCATTTGATATAAGATGATGTTATGATGATTAGCATAAGCAAGTACTATTGGAATAGCTTCAAGTCTAGCAACAGGGGCAAAAGTTTCATCGAAATCAATTCCTTCAACCTGTGTGTAGCCTTGGGCTACAAATTGTGCCTTATTCCTCACCACTTGACCATCCTCATCTTGCTTGTTTCGGAAAGTCCACTTGGTGCCGATGATATTGTGCTTGCGAGGATCTGGTCGTTTGACGAGCTCCCATACATCATTCAACTTGAATTCAAGAAGTTCGTCTTGCATGGCTTGAATCCACTCAGGTTCCATGAAAGCCTCAGCTACTTTTGATGGTTCTGTGATAGACACAAAAGAAGAATGCCCATAAAAGTTAACTAAGTGTGAAGCTTTTGAGCGAGTGAGAGGACCTGGCACGTTGATGTCATCGAGGATTTTGTCAAGTTCTACTTCATTTGAATCCTCGGATGAGCTGGTTGAGGATTTTGTCTGGGCTGAGGAATTGGTTGTGGAGCAATTTCCTCAGGAGCATCTTCTTGATTTTCATTAGTGCTGGGAGTGATTTCTTCAGCAATTTCCTCAGTAGGAACAATGTCTTCAGTAGCTTTGAGCTTTATTGCTTCCTCAGGAGAGAACTTCTCTGGATCAGGAGGAAATTGCTCTCTTTGCGAGCCATTAGTTTTATCGGACCGCACATCTACAGTTTCAACAACCTTGTTGTGATAGGTGTTGAAGACTCTGTAGGTATGCGAGTCTTTTTCGTAACCAAGCATAAAACCCTCATGTGCCTTAGGTGCAAACTTTGATCTATGGTGAGGATCTATAATCCAACATTTTGCATCAAAGACTTTGAAATAACTTACATTGGGTTTCTTGTCAGTGAGGAGTTCATATGAGGTTTTCTTGAGGAATTTGTGAAGATATACCATGTTGATGATATGGCAAGCAGTGTTGATTTCTTCAGGCCATAAACGACGAGGAGTCTGATATTCTTCAAGCATGCTCCGTGCCATTTCAACCTGAGTCTCGTTCTTTCTTTCGACGACGTCATTTTGTTGAGGAGTATAAGGAGCAGACAATTCGTGAGTAATACCAAGTTCATCCAGATAAGCATCAAGACCAGTGTTTTTGAATTTTGTCCAATTATCACACCTGATGTGTTTGATCTTGACGTCGAAGTTCATCGAGGCCCTTGAGGAAAATCGTTTGAAGACTTCCTACACTTCAGTTTTGTACAGAATGATGTGCACCCAAGTGTATCTGGAATAATCATCAACTATGACAAAGCCATATAAAGATGATGCATTTGTTAGAGTGGCATAATGAGTAGGTCCAAATAGATCCATATGAAGCAATTCAAATGGACGAGTAGTGGTCATGATAGTCTTCGAGGGGTGTTTGGATCTAGTCATTTTTCCAGACTCACAAGCACTGCAGAGGTGCTCCTTGAGGAATTTGACTGATTCGATGCCAATGACATGCTTCTTCTTCGCCAGCGTGTGCAAATTCCTCATGCCTGCATGACCAAGTCTTCGATGCCATAGCCACCCTTCTGAGGTTTTTGCTAGTAAGCATGTGGTTGGTTGAGGACCTACACAGAAATCAACAATGTACAAATCCCCTCTTCTAACACCTTCGAAGACTTTGGATCTGTCAGATTCCATGATGACAACACATCTATATTTTCCAAAGATAACAACCATATCAAGATCACAAAGCATTGAGACTGACATGAGGATAAACCCAAGGGATTCAACAAGCATCACTTTCTCCATGTGCCTGTCCTTGGAAATAGCCACTTTGCCAAGTTCCAATACCTTGCTTTTACCTTTGTCAGCATAAAATATTTGCTTCAGGGGTGCTGGAGTCAGTGGCATATTCATCAACAAGCTTTTGTCACCAGTCATGTGATGTGTGCATCCACTATCAAGAACCCACTCAGTACTCTTGGGTATGTCATCCTGCAGATGAATTAGTACAGATTACCATCTCATATGCTTCGGACTTGAAGAATATGATATCTATTTCATCAGATAGGAATTTCATCATAAACAATAATTTTGAGGACATGTGAAATGTTTCCATTTCATCAATGTTAGCTTGCGTCCCATCAAGCATATTCCTCAGATCTCGAGCAAATTCTTCACATGATGATTTTCATCTGGAGACCTGTCCTGTAGAAGTGATTAGTTTAATTTCTTCACCATCCATATCTGAAGGGGTGGTAAAGAGTTCATCATCCCGTGAGCACCATATGAGAAAGGGGGCATGGAAGCTAATGCACATTTCTTTACAGTAGGGGGGTTAGAGTACTCAAATGAATAGGCAGAGAAATTCTTTGAGGATTTACGAACATAATGATTTGAAGAGTAATACATATATTCATGTCCCATGTAATTTCCTTGCATATTTGAAGCATTAGCACGGGTACGAGCATAGTTTTGACTAGTTGAGGATTTTGATCCTCTTGAAGACTTTGGTCCTCGTGAGGAATTTGATCTGGGGTTCAGATTCTTCATAGGTGGTGTCATGAGGACATTCACCTGAAGATTTTTAAGGCAACTTTTGAGAACAGCTTATAGTTGGAGTCAAATGACTCGTCTAAGGAATAGGATAATTCACATGCAAAGCCTGTTAGATAGGATGGATCAACAGGAGGCCCTTTAGCAGCAACCCATGAGGTTTTGGGATACTGCTCAGGCTTCCAGTATGATCCAGCAGCATTCAATTTCCTCTCAAATGCAATTCCTTCTTTCCTCGGGTTCATGTTCAAAATCTGCTTTTTGAGCACATTGCAAAGGGTTTGGTGCCCTTGTAGACTTTTGTACATGCCTATCACATACAATTCCTTCAGCCCTGCATTTTCATCAGTGACATTTGTGGTTTCCTCAAGTGAGGAATTTGATACCACGGGAGCAGTTGAAGAATTTGTAGCAATAGAAGCATTTGATGATTCTGGTGAAGAATTAGCAGTTTCACGTTCGATGCATTTAAGACATGGAAGAATGAATTTAACCTGAGCGGCACTGATCTGTTGAGCGAGTAATGAATCATTTTCCATACGAAGATCATCATGAGAAATCCTCAGCTTATCAAGGTCAAATTTCTTTTGAAGAAATTCATAGGAAATTTTCTCATGATTAGCGAGGAGTGTGCCATGACGATCTTGAAGATTATCTAATCTAGACTGAAGACTTTTCATATATCTTCAGTGAGGATTAGGGTAAGATTCATTTCATCATTCAACACGTCATCACTTCTATCTAGCAGTTTTTGAAGCTTTTCGAGGGCAGTTTGTTGTTTAGTTGCAACGATAGCAAGTTTACTGTAACTGGGTTTTTTATAATCTTCAGGTTCACAGTCACTTGAATCAGAGGAGGAAGCATCATTCGGTACCTTTGAACCTTTGGCCATGAAGCAATAGGATGGAGCGAAGTCATCAGCATAGTCATCAGTGTGGATGGTGTTGTCATTTTCTTCAAGGTTGAAGATTGACTTGCTGACGAATGTGGTTGCTAGTGCAAGACTAGCCTGTCCAGATTCTGAATCTTCTTCAGAACCCTCCTCTTCATCACATTCCTCAGATTCTGCCTCAGAATCCATTTCCTTGCCAATAAGTGCACGAGCCTTTCTGAAACTAGTCTTGTTGTGCGATGAGGACTTTGAGGATGAGGATTTTGAAGATTTCTTCTTTTTCTTCGAGTCATCAGAACTTTCATCCTTGTATTTCTTCTTCTTTGATTCTTTCACCCAACGAGGATAGTCAGCAATATAGTGACCTGGTTTCTTGCATTTGTGGCAGGTCCTTTTCTTGTAGTCCTCAGATGAAGATTCTGATTTCCTCATATATTTTCTTGAAGATTTACCAAACTGGCCACGTCTTGTAAACTTCTGGAATTTCCTCACGAGCATTGCTAGCTCCTGTCCAAGTTCTTCAGGATCACCAATGCTGCAATCCGAGTCTTCTTCTTCAGATGAGGAAATTGCTTTGGCCTTCAGTGCACGAGGTCTAGAGTAGCTTGGTCCATATAGATCTCTCTTTTCTTCTTGTTGGAATTCATGAGTATTGAGTCTTTCGAGTATATCAGCAAGATCAAGCATCTTGTAGTCTGGTCTTTCTTGAATCACCAAAACCAAAGTATCAAATGATGAATCCAAAGATCTTAGCAGTTTCTTCACAACTTCATGGTCAGTAATGTCTCGAGCACCCAGTGCTTGAAGTTCATTTGATATGTCAATGAGGCGATCAAATGTATCTTGGCAGCTTCCATTGTCAAGCCTCTTGAAGCGATTGAAGAGATTGTGAAGAACATCAACACGAGAGTCACGCTGGGTTGATACTCCTTCATTTACTTTGGACAGCCTTCCCAGATTAGTTTTGCTGAGCCCAAAGCACTCACTCTGTCAAACTGACCTTTGATCAGATGGCCACAAATGATATTCTTCGCTTGAGAATCAAGTTGCTTGAATTTCTTCACATCAGCGGCAGAGACAGTAGCAGTGATGAGAGGAACACCATGTTCCACAATATTCTAGAGATTGTTGTCAATAGCTTGCAGATGCATCTGCATCTTAGTCTTCCAGAAGGGAAAGTCCTTTCCTACGTAAGTAGGACATCCTTCAGTAACCTTGATCATGCCTGCAGTCGACATAACCAAAACTCCAGGTGGTTAAACCAAAATCACACAAAACAAGGGAGTACGTTGCTCTGATACCAATTGAAAGTGCATTTTATTGACTAGAGGGGGGTGAATAGGAGATTTTTAGAATTTCATCACTTAGGAAATTCCTTTTGAGGAAATTCCTCACTAATGACTAACTTGCAGCGAAAACAACAAAGGATCAGGAGTGCAAAGTATCACTAGAGCAGTTTTCAAGATGAGGAATATGAAAATAGTTTGCATAGTACGCAGGCATAGAGAAAGCAGGTGAGGATTAACTCGCGTGAAGTATTTGAGGTTGAGGAATTTCAAAGAAAGTCTTCAGCAAATTCTTCAAACAGTGACAATGAAAATCTTCAACATACAATATTGAGGAATGGAAAGAGTTGAAGAAATAGAACCCGTATCATAGTGAAGACATAGGTTGATGACCCAGTTCCAACCGTTGTGATAGTTGTACGTCTGGTTTGGAGGGGCTTGGTATTGAAACCAAAAGACACACAGTCCCTACAGTATTCCCCTTGAGCTAACGACACGCAGTCCTCGCCCAACACTCATGGTAAGTCTTCAGGGCAGACTTCAAAACCCTCACAAACTTGGTCACCCGACGATCCACAATTGACTACTTGATTGCTCTAGACCATGATGCCTAACCGTCTAGAGGATGCACAGTCCTCAAAGGTAAAAGGCTTCAGTCCCACACATGAACACATTCTTCAGTGATGCTCAATCACTCGGTTTTTGGTTTGTGGTTTGGTGTTTGGGGTATTTCCTCACTGATGATTTACTGTCGAAGACTCTAAGGAATTTGGGTTGCTCTAAATGACAAGTGTCAGTTTCTCACGGAGCAGCCAACCAGCTAATGGTTGTGGGAGCGGCTATTTATAGCATGGGAGCATCCCGACATGATTTGACATTAATGCCCTTAAATAATATGACCGTTGGTGTGGATAAGATCGGTGATGTGGCGCGAATTGTGGCAAAGGTCGGGACCCTCAACTGTGAGAGTCCTCATGTCTCTCATATTCCTCACATGAGGCTTTTGGTAGGATTAGGCTTGGGTTGAGAATCATGAGGAAACTCATTCCGAAGTGTTACCTCGACCCTCTTTAACAGTACGGTGTTCCTATGACTCAAGAGTGAAGAAAATGAAACAGAAAGAATAAATCTTCACGCTACAAAGTCTTCGAATTGATTTTCTTCAGGGCACACCGAATTCCTTATCTTCAATATCTTCATGAGGAATATCAATTTCATCGCAATTTCTTCGCGATCAAAGTCTTCAGCAGAAGACCAATTTCTTCAGCCAAAGATATTTTTTTAGGGGTGGATATTCATCGAATATTTCAAACTCCTCAGCGACTTATAGATCCTGTGTACACTCATGAACACATTAGATACTTAACCTATAAGTCTTAAAACCACCAAAATCACTAAGGGGCACTAGATGCAGTTACACCTTGGAATCATCAGGAGGAGTAGAATCGGAGCTGAGGTGAGCTTCTCCTTGCATGTACTGAAAGCCAATTCACACTCGGGAGTCCAGACATATTTTACGCTCTTTTGAAGAAGGTTGATCACAGGCTTAAGAATCTTGGAGAAGTTCTCAACGAATCTTCTGCTATAGCTTGCAAGCCCGAAAAATCTTCGAAGCTACTTGACATTCTGAGGGGATCCCACATCAGAATGGCTTGAACCTTTTCAGGATCCACCTTGATGCCCTTGGCAGAGATGATATGCTCAAGGTACACCACTTCATTGAGCCAAAATTCATATTTTGAGAACTTAGCTTAGAAATTATGCTCCCTTAGCTTATCAAGCACAAGCTGGAGATGTTCTCCATGTTCTTCCTTAGTCTCACAGAAGACTAGAATGTCATCAAGATACATCAAGACGAATTCATTCTTGAAGGGAGAGAAGACATAATTCATCATGCAAGAGAAAGTCGGAGGAGCATTGGCAAGACCAATAGACATCATTGTGTACTCATAAGAGCCAAAGCTTGTCCTGAAAGCAGTCTTGGGAATATCTTCTTCACAAATGTGAATTTGATGATAGCCCATTGGAAGACCAAGCTTGGAGAAAACCTAGTCCCCTTTCAATTGATCAAACAATTCATTCACATTGGAAGTGGAGACGTGTTTCTGATTGTCTTATTATTCAATGGGCGCTAATCAACACAAAGTCGGTGTGTGCCATATTTCTTCTTGACAAAAAGAACACCACAATCCCAAGGAGAAGAACTTGGTGTGATCAAACCCAAACGTTCTTGTTCATCTAGCTGCTTCTTCAACTCTTTCAGCTCTTCGGGCCAAGTTTATAAGGACGCTTGCAAACTAGTTTAGTTCAGAGCTCAAGTTCAATCACAAATTCTACTGGCTGGCGAGGAGGCATTCCTGGCAATTCTTCAAGAAAGACATCTTCATACTCACACAGAACACGAACTTGAGAAATGATTGAGATTTCACCCTTCTCATTGAGAGAAAATAGATGGGTCGTGTCATCGCGAGCAACGAAAATGATCACGTCCTTAGAAGGATGAGTACGTTTGACTTCTTTGGCTTCATAATCGACATAAGCCTTCTTCATCGCTAGAAAATCCATGCCAAGAATAAGATCAATATCGGCATTGTCGAGCACAATTGGAGAGGCTAGAAAAGACTAACTGCCCATCTTCGCATGCATAAATAATCCTCGGGAAACCACTGAAAAAGGTCTAGGCAACTGCTCATGTTGCAGATGATGCTTGGTTGCAAAAGGCTTAGATATGAATGAATGTGATACACCAGTGTAAAATAAAACCTTTGCATGAAAAGAAATAACCAAGGGATTACCCATTATCAGATCTGAGGAACCATGTTCACTCTTTCTCACTTGGGATTATGCTTCACCATTGCATTGCCCTAGGGCATGATTGGAGGAGGAGGTAGAAGATGCCGCTGGTTGGTACACTTGTTGGAGTAGTGTCCGTTCTGACCACACTTGTGACAAGTAACATATGACATCGGACAGAAGTGAGCTGGAGGAGCTCCTGACTTAGGCGGCTGAGACTTCTGCTGGAAACCTGGGTTGGGTGGGTGGGAAGATCCACGACCACCATTCTGCTTGAACTACTCAGGAGGACGAGGAGGGGGAGGAACCAAAAACTTATGCTGCTTTGGAACAATCTAAGCTGATGATGAAGATGAATGGGAGTCTCTGAAGTGCTTTCTTGAATTCTCGACCCTGAGTAGAGTTGACTCAGCCCCGAGAGCTAAGTTGTAGAACTCATCGAACTCAGGAGGGTCGTGCAGGGGAAGGGAAAGCTGCAAATCTTCCTCGAGACCACCTTTGTATTGATAGATCTTGCTATTCTCATCAAGAACATCATACTTTACATAGTGGGACAAGTTCTAAAACTCAATGTTATACTGATAAATAGACGTGCTTCCTTGCTTCAGTTTCCTGAATTTTCACGCATGCCCTCAACAAATCTTGCAGTCATATGATGAGCTCTGAAATCATGGCAAAAGTCATCCCAACTAATCAAACGGTTACCTCTGGAATCCTTGAGTTGTTGCCACCACTCTGCTGCGTGACCTTTCAGCTGGAATGTAGCAAATCTGACATAGTCCTCTGGCCTGACATTGATGCACTCAAAATGCTTACTCATGCCACATAGCCAATTGTCTGCATCAAAAGGTTGATCGCAACAGGTGAAGGACTTGGGCTGATTTTCTAGGAACTGATTGAGAGAAACAAACTACTGCTGGTGGTTGAAATTCCCTTGTTGGACTTGGTTCCTTTCTTGCATCATTTGAAGCAACATCTGAGTGTTCGCATTGGTCGTGGCCATCAAATCTTGACATGCCTCTTCACGGGGAGGAGGGGATGGAGGAGGGTCTACCTGCTCTCCATCATGACCCGGATTGTAGCAAGTTATTGGAGCCATCGTGGAGACGGTCATGAATATTAGACCACAGATTAAAATATGAAGCTTATAAGTTGAATCAAAGGCTTGAATATTGCAACATAAGTCTTAGCAATTTTCATTCAAACTAGAATTAGTAAGGATACTTCTATGAAATTAGTGACGACATCATACGATTTGAAAGCCACTTGTGATTATCAAGTATGATCTAGGATTGCTCGGAACAAATGTGTCTCCCAACATACATCCGATGAAAGAGTTTTCTAGATAACTAATTGAATTCCCATCTAAGAATTTCCGAAATCTTTCTTGGTTATGCTATCAGGTTACAGGTCTGGGAACCTACTCAGTGTAATCAGCTACACCTTTCCCACAACTATCAACACATATCCAAGAAGTTCCACAAATTCATCTACCTCAGACCTTCGAAACAACATTGATACCAAACCCGATAGATCATCCGAGCTATCTCCACCAGTACTAGGGAAAGGTCACAACATTATTTGCCACCAAGCAAAGTATAGATGCATTTCTATTTCCGCGTCCTAAGATACTAAGGAAGCCGGATGATAATGATGTGTCGAAAACTCCTTGGAGCTCAACTCCCCAAAAGAAATCAATTCAGACAAGAGGCACCAAGTCAGAATTCCATCACATCGACATCATATAGATTCCAAAATACCCGCATCATCCTAAAAATATTTTCGAGCAAGAAGAGGTGTAGAATTAAAATTACTAAGCTGTAAACCTCACCAGAGAAAGGAAGAGGAGTAAAACGAATCCTACTCTCTAGTATAACTAGGACTCAAAATAGTTTTTCACTAGACTCGACTGGGCCAAGTTCGATCAAGCAAAGGCTCCTATGGTCGTATGGCTCTCATTACCAACTTGTAACGTCCAAGATGCGGCAGTGTTGATAGACGTGCATGTCGATGTTTCGCAAGTACAGAAATCATTGCAGATATATTAATGAAGAAATGAGCATATGGATTGGCTTACACTTTCCACATGCTAAATTGCAAGTCACACAACATTATCTCAACCATCCATAAGCAGGGTCCGACTACGGACGAAAACAAACAATAAAATTGCAATGAGTCTGTCTCGCTAGCCCACGAGACAACCAAGGTCCTCTAATCGTCAGGGCACGTCACGTACATGCGCCTGCTCTCCTCATCGAACTCCCACTAGAGCTGTGAAGCATCGAACGTCTCTAGGTCTGTGGTACCTGGACCTGTGGTGTTGTAGTAATCTTTGGTCCATGGGGACTCAGCAATCTTGCCACCATGATATTGGGACTAATTAAGTTATTGGGTGTGGTATGGTTAAGTGGTGAGGTTGTAGCAGCACTAAGCATTATTTGGTGACTAACTTACGAGAACATAATGTAAATTGAGTGGTCTATGCATAAATGAGTGTGACCTAATAATGATCAAGAAGTGATCCTGAATACCTACTTACATTAGACATAACCCCACTGTATCCTCAGTCGGAGTAGGAACTCAAGAATAAGAGACAGTCATGGTTAGGCACATAGTTGGCATATTTTAAATGAGTTTACTTCAAAAAAAAATTAACTGGATGTTAAACAAATTTCTAAGTTGCCACATAACCGCGGGCACAACTTTCCGAAAGATATTAACCGTGCAGGGGTGCTCCAACTAGTCCTCCATAAACTACCACAAGCTGCTCTGGAGAGAAAACCTCAACCTCGAGATAGCCCGAAGTATCACTAATATCCAGTGCACAAGACATTCGCTAAGAGTAAAACAATTCCAGCAAGACCGCGTGGCAGGCGAGATCCCAATTGGAGTCGCATGTATCTCTTTCTCACGGGACTACCAGATGGGCAAGATGTCGGGTTAGATGAAACCCCGAGTGACCAGGGGGCTCCAGACATCGCCGAATTGGACTAGCACTCATGATGAGCACTGGCCCTAGTTGTTGATTAAGATCCACGGGGAACCTATTCCCTATGCATTTTTATTAAGTTATTTAGCAAATTTAGTACCAATGTTGGGACATCTCGGAAGAGTCTTAACTCAAAACGAATTATCAAGGGGGTCTCCATGACAACCCCAAGCGTGTTAGGAGCGCTCAATGTGGAACATCACACCGGTAACCGGAACTAGGGCGGAAAAAGAGGAAAAAACACCGAGCTAAAGGCCAAGCCTTCCGCCTTCACGAGGTATATATGTTCATTAAGTTAAATAGCTGTAATAAGATGATATTAAGAATATCCATGTCAACACATGGATCAACATGCACCTGCAACTAGCAATGATATAAGATGGTTTGAGGAAGCACTAACTTAGCCAATCAATGTCTCGCTAGGATGTGGAAGGGTTAGAGGCTTTTCATGGCAATTTTTGGAGGCTTTATATTCAGGTAGTAGGCAACAACAAATAGCAATGGAAATGAGACAACTAAGAATAACAAAATTAGAAACGATATCAAGGTCATGATCATCTTGCCTCGCACTTCTTCTTAGGGATAAAGCTCTTACTCTTCAGGAACATTCTCAACAAGATCCTTGTACTCGTTCTCGGCACCCGATGCTACCCAAAAGAAAATACAACATTCATTGAACACACAGCCATGGCATGATGCTCAAACATATGATGCATGAATATGATGTGAATCAAGCATGGCAATGCACTAGTAGGGAAAACCTTATAGGTAGGACCCTAGTAGTAGCACTGGATTATAACACGCGCTACTGCTATAGACTTAGCAGTAGCAATGGAATTCAAAAAAGTGCTACTGCTAAACGGGACCCAACGAGCCCACGGACGGTAGAAGTAGTAGTAGCGCGGCCTTGTAAAAAGCGCTAATACTAAGTAGAATAGCAGTAGCGCTTGGCGGGAATCAGCGCTACGGCTAAACGTAATAGCAGTTGCCCCCCTTAGCACTAGCGTTATCCTAGAAAAGCGCTACTAGTAAGACCAATAGCAGCAGCGCCCTTTGGAAAGCAACGCTACTGCTATGCGTGGCTGGTGGCAGATTTTAACCCACACACCCCCTGTCTCCCCTTCCTCCCCCTTTGCCCTCTCCCCACCTTTCTCCTCTCCTCTCTCTTATTTACTTCTTCACCATTGTTGCCCTTATTCTTTCTTCCTTCTACCTCTATTCTCTCCCCATTAATGCCCCCTCCACCCTAATTATCCTGCATAAATGACCTCTTCTAACTCTATCTTCCACATTTATGTGGCTCTCCATCCTTCCATACATATAGATCTAGATAGCTAGGTCATCTCTCTCCCTCTCCACTAGTTAATTAGAGTTATCTCTCCTCACAACAACTAGATCTAGATATTTATTTAGCCGTGCACAATCTCTCTCGGGATATATATATAGGTGAGTAGAAAGTTGTGCATTTTAATAATGGGAATATGTGTGTTTGCGATTTGAAGGGATTTGTGTGAGTGACATGCCCCGTGAGTTGCTTATGTTTTGCCAAAATGTCGATTTCTTTCCGTTTCGACGAATTTCGAGCAAACTCGATATGTCCTATTTTTAGGCAAGGTCATGTCAATTTTTTACATGACTTTGATGCATGCATGCATTTTGTTTATAACCCTTTTGCTTGTTATATCGTGCAGTCATGAAGGTGAGTGGAAGGAAGATGGAGCGATACTTGCAATCCACGGTGATGGACATGTATGCAAAATAAACGAACTGGGGTTAGATGTCCGTGTACAAAATGCCAAGAAGGAGTAGTTTTGAACCCTTTTGATGGTGGTCATTTGAAGGCCCACTTGCTGATCAATGGTTTCATGGATGGCTATACTCGGTGGATAAGTGAATAGGATGATGAGGACGTTCACATGGCAGGGAATAACGACATGGGACTAAACAAAGAGATGACCGATCGACATGAAGACAATGGCGCCGGACACAGCAGCAGTGAAGAGTCCAAACACGGCGGTGGGGAAGAGTCCGGACACGCCGCAGACTTCAACACTACTAAGTTCAGTCGTGCAAGACCCTCATGTTCAAGACCTCCTTCGCAAGAGTACCACTAGCGATCGAGTTGCTTCTAGAGAGGAGGCCAAGCTGGCGCAACTTGAAGTAGACTCGAAGGCTCCATTATATGACAGTTGTGATCCCGAGGTTACCCGCTTGAGTTTTACGCTAGAACTTCTAAAGACGAAGGAAAAAAACAAATGGACAAACAAAAGCCTCGATGAGCATTTGAAGTATCTACATAATAATGTTCTTCCCGCGGGAACCTGTGTCCTACTAGTGTCGATGAGGCCAAGAAAATCGTTTGCCCTCTTGATTTGCTGCACAGTAGGTACCATGCATGCATCAATGATTGCATCATTTATTGGAGGGAGCACGCGGAAAAACCTTGTGTCCAGAATGCAATGCTTCTCAATACAAGAAGGCAGGAAAGAAAGCTCCTCGGAAAATGGTATGGTACTTTCTAATCACTCCTGGTCTGCAATTGTATTTCATAGATCCTAAGGAAGCAAAGCTCATGGGCTGGCACACGGAGAGGAAGAATCCCAATGATGGAGATGATCCGAAGCTGAGACACCTCGCAGTTGCTAGCTAGTGGAGATCATTCAACGCCGAATATCGATTTTTTAGAGAAGATGCAAGGAACATCGTGCTTGGTGTGTGTACCGATGGCATGAACCAGAGAACCAACCACGGCACATGGCTTGTCTTTGTATGGATGTACAACCTCCCCCCCACGGAAGTGCATGAAGACAAAATACATACACATGAGCATTCTGATTCAAGGGCCAAAACAAACAGGAAATAATATTCACCTATATATGGGGCTTCTTAAAGAGGAGCTAGACACTTTATGGAAATCGCTCGTCAAGACATGGGACGCCAGCACAAGAGAATATTTCTATATGAGAGTTGCACTGATAACGATGGTGCACGACAATCTTGGTTACGGGTACACCTCAGGCCAAGTGTACCACGGATGCACGAGGTGCATGGATGATACAACGTCTCAACAGCTTACGTCAATGAAAGATGACGGGTTTGGGAAAATCGTTTACATGGGGCATCGTAGATGGCTCGAAAAGGATGACCTATGGAGAAACTGTGGAGATCTATTCAATGGTTTGGCTGAGCATCGAGGACCTCCATGTAAGAGGAGCAGTGCCGAAATCAACGAGCTCTTGAATAACTCGCAACAGTGCCCTGCATCCGGAAAGATGGAAAAGGCACCGGAGCCTCTGCTGAAGGTATGGAAAACGAGGTCTATTTTCTTGGACTTGGAGTACTGGCCAATCACAAAACGCCTCATTGCCTTGATCAAATGCATATCACGAAGAATGTCCTCGAGAGCTTGCTTGGCACACTGTTGAACATGTCGGAGAAGACCAAGGATGGGCCGAAGGCAAGGAAAGACTTGGAAGATTTGGAAATCAGGGGGGATCCCCACATGCCCCATAAAAAGTTGACGGAGGAGACGGAGACGGAGACGGAGGCAGGGCCAAGGGGAAGAAAAATTAACAAGAAGGAGGAGAATTTTTGCCCCCCTTCTTGCTTCACCTTAAGTCCAAAGGATATCGATCAATTCATGAAGTGCCTTACGGGAATAGAAGTCAGTTCCGGATACTGTGGCAACATAAGCAGATTTCTAGACACCAAGAAGAAAAGGTTCAACAAGATGAAGTCTCATGATTGTCACGTGATGATGAAGCAGATACTCCCGGTTGCCATTAGAGGGATAATGGACAAGCACGTCCGTGAGATGCTTACTGGTCTCTGCAACTTCTTCGATGTTATCTCTCGAAAGTCCATCAGTCTGAAGCAGCTCCGAAGGCTACAGGAAGAGATTATGGTCATACTATGTGAGCTTGAGATGTACTTCCTGCCCGCGTTTTTTGACGTCATGGTGCATCTGTGTGTTCACATCGTTGACGACATCATCGACCTTGGGCCAACATTCCTTCACAACATGATGTTGTTTGAGAGGATGAATGGGATCATCAAAGGATTCGTTTGTAACATGTCCCGTCCCGAGGGGAGCATCGTCCAGGGGTATCTGACCCAAGAGTGCATCTCCTTTTGCGAGAATTATATAGGCAAAGAAGACCCTATTGTTGGTTTTCCGTCAACAAGCACCATGGGAGGCTCGGAGGAGAAGGTCACAACAATGGCCGGAGGGAATTGCACGTGGACTACTCGAATCAACGGGACGACTTTGACAGGGCTAACTTAGTAGTGCTACAACACCTAGATGTGGTAGATGATTATGTGACACTTCACAAGGAAATCATTGCAAAGAAGTATCGAGATCACGGGATGTGCAAGATGGACGACGAAGTTACTCTAGAGCACAACGCCACTTTCTTGTGTTGGTTCAAAGAGCAGGTTCGTGCTAATCCCCCGGAAGAGGGCAGTGCGGATGGGTTACTCATACACGTCTT